>NC_042616.1:513061686-513267365 GCF_901001135.1 Rhinatrema bivittatum
GCAATATGGGTGTATGCGTCCTGGAGGTCCAGAGAGCAGAGCCAGTCTCCTCTTTGAAAAGAGGGAGAAGTACTCCCAAGGTGACCATCTTGAATTTTTCTTGCTGAAGGTACTTGTTGAGGGCCCGTAGGTCCAGAATAGGATGAACGCCTCCTGATTTTTGGGGATTAGAAAGTACCGGGAATAGAACCCTAGGCCTTGCTGAGAGTATGGAACAGGTTCTATTGCTCTTGACTGGAGAAGGAGGGAAACCTCTTGATCCAGAAGAATGGAGTGGTCGGAAGTTCTCCACGTCTGCAGAGGTGGAGAGTCTGGTGGCAGGGCAAGAAAGTTCAGATGGTAACCCTGAGCAATGATTGCTAATACCCATTGGTAGTTTGTGATTGAGTGCCACATGTTGTGGAAGTAGTTACAATCGACCTCCCACTGGTATGTGCAACAGAGGAATTTGGCTGCTGCTGTGAAGCAGGTCCTGGCTGAGGAGCTGCTTGTGGTTTTTGTTTACGGCTTGACGAGACTGCGGTTTTTGATAAGGTCTCGTGGCACGGGATCTGGTTGATGGCGGGTAAGACTTCTTCGGACGTAAAAAGACTTCTTAGAGTCCTTTCTGAAGGGCTGCTTTAAGGAGAAGTCGGAAGGCATCCAAGAGATCTGTCTTAGGGTCTCATGATGGTCCTTTAATTCTGCCATCGTCCGTTGAATCTGTTCGCCAAACAGATTATCTCTGATACAAGGCAGGTCAGATAACCGTTCTTGTACTTCTGGGCGAAGGTCAGAAGACTTGAGCCAGGCCCACCATCTCACCGAAATAGCAGCTGCAGACACTCTGGTAGACGTGTCAAATATGTCATAAGATGTTCTAATCTCATGCTTGCCTGTCTTAAACCCCTTGTTTATTAGGGTTTGTAATTGTTCCTGAAATTGCTGAGGCAGGGAGTCTGAGAAGTCCTGTATCTGCTTAAAATGACCCTGTTATATTGGGTCATATAAAGCTGATAGGCGGCAATCCGGGAGATGAGCATGGCCCCTTGGAATACTCGGCAACCAATGTTATCTAGGAACTTCTGTTCCTTTCCAGGCTTTGACCTCTTTCCCTCTTTTGTGCAGATTCTAACCACGACTGAGTGGTGATCAAGCTGTTTATTTTTGAAAACCTGGGGCTGACTGCACCAAATAGGTAGTGTCAGCTTTCCTGTGCACTGGAGCAATTGATCCAGGATGTTCTCCCAGTTCTTCTTGAGGAGATCGAGAAGGACCTGATGGATGGGAATAGAGGTGATTACCTTAGGTAATCCAGGAATTGGAGCAACTCCATCATCTGGTGCCTATCATCCTGTTCCGTCTGTAATTGAAAGGGAACCAATTCAGACATTTCCTTCACAAAGTTTATAAAGGAGAGGTCCTCTAGAGGAGAACGCTTCCTACTCTCAGTGGGTGAATGTGGTGAAGGTAAATCATCGGTGTCTGTTGAGGTATCATCAGCCTAGGTATCAAAAGGATCAGCACCCGTCCCTCTAGGAAGTAGAGGGGGACAGGGTGTTGGATACCTAAAGGTCCCGGTCTAGGCTCCGAAGGAATCGGAGGAATTATCAGAGGCACCAATGATGGCATTGAAGGCACCGGTGCAGCATCGAGAGCATCGATGGATGACTCGGTGGTGCCGACGGACGTATCAGCACCGATGGATGGGTCGGTGGTGGCGAGGGACGTAATGGCACTGATGGCTGAGGCAGAACTCCCGATGGAGGGATGCGGAATGATGTTTCTCCTCCCAATGATGCTGTCAGTGGGAGGGCATTGGAGCCATTAGACGCTGGGATCCATCGGTGGAAAAGCGGTCATAAGTGCTTCCATCCTGGATAGCAGCAGTGCCAGCGCTGCCAGAATCGGTCGGTGATCATCGTTCCGCTATCGGTACCGGTGTCGGTGCCGGAGGAACCTGGAGTCATTGCATCACCTTGTAGATGGCCTCCTGAACCATCCGGTCCAGTTCTTCTCAGAGACCTGGAGCAAGCAGCCCCGGCTCCGGAACAGAAGAAGGAGGCAGAGGCATAGCCGGAGGGACCACTGTTAAGGCGGAATCGAGGCTCCCGATCCCCGATTGGGTGAGGGTTGCCTCGGTGACCCGGTCGCAGGAATGGTCGGTTGCCTTTCCTGGACAGGGTTTTTTCGACAGCGGCTCAGACAATGGCGAGGTCGATGATTTCGCTCCCTCTATAGTCCGAGTCTTACGGTGTTGATGGCGATGTTTCTCCCTGCGATCCCCTTGATCCTGAGGGGAGTAGAGGGTTGATGGCCGAGAAGTCATCGATGCTGGTCGGACGATGTCGGTGCTGGTTCTGACGACATCGATGCAATGGACGGAGTCGGGTTTGAGCATGGAAGAGTTCCATCTTCTCCATTCTGGCCTTGAGACCCTATATATCATTGTTGTCATTGAGAGGAGATTTGTATTCTCTTTTTCCATCTTCTGGCAAGGCAGTATAAATCCATGCATCTGGTCTGGTCTAGCAGGATCCAAGGAAAGGAAAGGAAAGTAAATTAACAAGTAAAACTACATTTCTCCTTATATGCTTACAAAACAAAAAGCCTATAGATCGAAGCCGCCCAAGTTCCTCCATCTTTTCTCTGCAACCAAACCCTAAGAGGAAGTAGTCACAAGCTGTATATTTTGCAAGCAGATACAATAATTATATGGCATTACATTCTTGCACAAAGTGCTAATATCCATAACACTCTACTACATCTAGAGCATATAGTTATGTGCAAAAGTTTAGGCACCCCAGGTCAGAGAGAGAGAGAGAGAGAGACTCTTTATAAGACTCTCATATAAATCAACTATTTATACCACTGTAGGAGGGCCAACTAGTAACTCAAGGTGAGGTTTTGGTGGTGGTCTAGGGTTTGCGGAGCAGTTTTACATACACAGTAAGAACAGCAAAGTACACATCAGTGAAGCTTTAATGTGATTTGGAGTGAGGAAAGGTACACAGAGATGAAATTTGTACATTGTACTCTCAATCTAGTTTGAAATACGATGAGTGAGATAATCAAATTTGCAGATGTTACAAAAATTATTCAGAGTAGTTAAATCACAAGCAGATTATGATAAATTGCAGGAAGAACTTGTGAGACTGGAAAATTGGGCATCCAAATGGCAGATGAAATTTAATGTGGATAAGTGCAAAGTGATGCATATAGGGAAAATAACCCATGCTATATTTACACAATGTTAGGTTCCATATTAGGAGCTACCACCCAAGAAAAGATCTAGGCATCATAGTGGATAACACATTGAAATCGTCGGTTCAATGTGCTGCAGCAGTCAAAAAAGCAAACAGAATGTTGGGAATTATTAGAAAGGGAATGGTGAATAAAACGGAAAATGTCATAATGCCTCTGTATCGCTCCATGGTGAGACCGCACCTTAATGAATACTGTGTACAATTCTGGTCGCTGCATCTCAAAAAAATTAGTTGCGATGGAGAAGGTACAGAGAAGGGCAACCAAAATGTTAAAGGGAATGGAACAGCTCCCCTATTAGGAAAGACTAAAGAGGTTAGCACTTTTCAGTTTGGAGAAGAGACGGCTGAGGGGGGGATATGATAGAGGTGTTTAAAATCATGAGAGGTCTAGAACTGATTCACATTAATGGGTTAATGTAAATCAGTTATTTACTCTTTCGGATAATAGAAAGACTAGGGGGCACTCCATGAAGTTAGCATGTGGCACATTTAAAACTAATCAGAGAAAGTTCTTTTTCTCAACGCACAATTAAACTCTGGAATTTGTTGCCAGAGGATGTGGTTAGTGCAGTTAGTGCAGCTGTGTTTAAAAAAGGATTGGATACGTTCTTGGAGAAGTCCATTACCTGCTATTAATAAAGTTGACTTAGAAAATAGCCACTGCTATTACTAGCTACAGTAACTTAGAATAGACTTAGTTTTTGGGTACTTGCCAGGTTTTTATGGCCTGGATTGGCCACTGTTGGAAACAGGATGCTGGGCTTGATGGACCCTTGGTCTGACCCAGAATGGCATGTTCTTATGATGCACTCTCTACCTAGCTGATATCAAGCTAGGGCGAGAGTACATTGTACAAATCTCATTTTTGTGTACCTTTCCTTACTCCAAATCACATCAAAGCTTCATTAATGTGTACTTTGCTGTTTAGTTGAATCAATTTCTCCTTATACTTGCAAATATTTCCTGTACCACTGGCTACTACAAAACCCCAAAGTAAATAGATACTCTCCCTGCTTAAAAACTGGTAAGGTGTTCTTTTCTTCAAATGCTTCATGCTTTTTTTTCCAAATATTATCTTGTGTTATTATGGCCAAACAGTTCAATTTTAGTTTAATCAGTTCAAAGGACAGTTTATTCCAAAAAGATTCTGGCTTATCACTTTTCATTCTTTAAATCAGTGGTTCTCAACAGGTGTGTCAGGACACTAGTATGTCATGAGGTCACAGGAGGTGTGTTGCTGACCCAGCGGAAGGCTTCTCTTTCCTCTTAGAAACATAGAAACATAGAAATGACGGCAGAAGAAGACCAAATGGCCCATCCAGTCTGCCACAGCAAGCTTCCCTCATTTTTTCTCTCATACTTATCTGTTTCTCTTAGCTCTTGGTTCTAATTCCCTTCCACCCCCCAGCCATGTAGAGAGCATGATGGAGCTGCATCCAAGTGAAATATCTAGCTTGATTAGTTAGAGGTAGTAGGGGTAGTAACCGCCGCAATAAGCAAGCTACACAACCCATGCTTATTTGTTTTTACCCAGATTATGTTATACAGCCCTTATTGGTTGTTTATCTTCTCCCCTGCCGTTGAAGCAGGGAGCTATGCTGGATATGCGTGAGGTATCAGTTTTTTTCTTCTCCCCTGCCGTTGAAGCAGAGAGCTATGCTGGATATGCATCGAAAGTGAAGTATCAGGCACATTTGGTTTGGGGTAGTAACCGCCGTAACAAGCCAGCTACTCCCCGCTTTGTGAGTGTGAATCCTTTTTTCTTCTCCCCTGCCGTTGAAGTTATGCTGGATATGCGTGAAGTATCAGTTTTTTTCTTTTCCCTGCCGTTGAAGCAGAGAGCTATGCTGGAAATTCGTGATGTATCAGTCTTTCTCCCATGCCGTTGAAGCAGAGCGCATGCTGCATATGCGTCGAGAGTGAAGTATCAGTACATTTGGTTTGGGGTAGTAACCGCCGTAACAAGCCAGCTACTCCCCGCTTTGTGAGTGCGAACCCTTTTTTCTTCTCCCCTGCCGTTTAAGCAGAGAGCTCTGCTGGATGTGTGAAGTAACAGTTTTTTTTTCTCCCCTGCTGTTGAAGCAGAGAACTATGCTGGATATGCATTGAAAGTGAAGTATAAGAATGGAGTGATCAAGCTAGTTGAAAGGCATCAGGAATAGAGGAGGTGGAGGTAGTAATTTGGATATTTGGTTTGGGGTAGTAACCGCCGTAACAAGCCAGCTACTCCCGTCTTTGTGAGTGCAAATCCTTTTTTCCACATTTCCTCTTGCTGTTGAAGCTTAGAGTGATGTTGGAGTCACAGTAACCATGTGTATGTTTATTGAATAAGGGTATTGTCTCCAGGCAGTAGCCATCATTCTGGCGAGTCACCTACTCTTCATTGGCGGCCTCTTGACTTTATGGATCCACAGTGTTTATCCCACGCCCCTTTGAAGTCCTCACAGTTCTGGTCTTCACCACTTCCTCCGGAAGGGCATTCCAGGCATCCACCCCACCCTCTCTGTGAAGAAATACTTCCTGACATTGGTTCTGAATCTTCCTCCCTGGAGCTTCAAATCGTGACCCCTGGTTCTGCTGATTTTTTCTTATGGTAAAGGTTTGTCGTTGCCTTTGGATCATTAAAACCTTTCAAGTATCTGAAAGTCTGTATCATATCACCTCTGCTCCTCCTTTCCTCCAGGGTGTACATATTTAGATTCTTCAATCTCTCCTCGTACGTCATGCGATGAAGATCCGCCACCTTCCTGGTTGCCCTTCTCTGTACCGCTTCCATCTTGTCTTTGTCTTTTTGTAGATACGGTCTCCAGAACTGAACACAGTACTCCAGGTGAGGCCTCACCAAGGACCTGTACAAGGGAATAATCACTTCCCTTTCTTACTCGATATTCCTCTCTCTATGCAGCCCAGCATTCTTCTGGCTTTTGCTATCGCCTTGTCGCATTGTTTCGCAGACTTCATATCATTAGACACTATCACCTTAAGGTCCTCTCCTGCTCCGTGCACGTCAGCCTTTCCCCCCCCATCGAATACAGTTCATTCGGATTTCCGCTCCCCATATGCATGACTTTGCACTTCTTGGCATTGAATCTCAGCTGCCAAATCTTGGACCACTCTTCCAGTTTCCTTAGATCCCGTCTCATTCTCTCCACTCCTTCCGGCGTGTCCACTCTGTTGCCGATCTTAGTGTCATCCGCAAAACAAACCTTACCTTCTATCCCGTCCGCAGTGTCGCTCACAAAGATATTGAACAGGACCGGTCGCAACACCGATCCTTGCGGTACACCACTTAAAACCGCTCTCTCTTCAGAGAAGGTTCCGTTTACCATCACACATTGTCTTCTGTCCGTCAACCAATTTGCAATCCAGGTCACCACCTTGTCACTCACTCCCAAGCTTCTCGTTTTATTCACCAGTCTCCTGTGCGGAACCGTATCAAAAGCTTTGCTGAAATCCAAGTATATGACATCGAGCGCTCTTCCTTGATCCAATTCCTTGGTTACCCAGTCAAAAAGTCAATCAGATTTGTCTGACAGGATCTTCCCCTGGTGAATCCATGTTGCCTCTGGTCCATCAATTCTCCGGACTGTAGATAGTTCACTATTCTCTCTTTCAGCAGAGACTCCATTACTTTTCCCACCACCGAAGTGAGGCTAACCGGCCTGTAGTTGCCAGCCTCCTCCCTGTTCCCACTCTTGTGAAGCGGGACCACCACCGCTCTTCTCCAATCTCTCGGCACCACTCCCGTTTCTAGGGATCTATTGAACAGGTCACACACAGCGGACCCCCAGAACATCTCTGAGATCCCTCAATATCCTTGGATAATCCCATCACGCCCCATGGCTTTGTCCACTTTCAGGTTCTTTAGCTCTTCCCACCTTTTCTACTGTAAAAGGATTTTCATCTATTCCACTTCCCTCCAGTTTCTTGTTGTGTAGAGATGGTCCTTCTCCAGGGTCTTCTTTAGTGAACACAGAGCTGAAGTATTCGTTTAATATTTCTGCCATTTCTTCGTCTGTCTCCACACATTGATCATTACCACCTTTCAATTTCACTATACCACTTTGGACCTTTCTCTTTTCGCTGATGTATCTGAAAAATGTTTTGTCACCATTTTTTATCTCCTTGGCAATCCTCTCTTCTGCTTGATTTTTTTTCAACTTGATTGTTTTCTTCGTCCCTCAGTTGATACAAATATTCTTCTTTGTGCTCCTCCTCTTTGGGATCCTTTATATTTCTTGATGCTGTTCTTTTAGCTTTAATTTTGTCAGCCACCTCCTTTGAGAACCAGATAGGTTTCAATTTTCTTTTCTTTTGCTTTTCTTTATGTTTCTAACATATAGAGCAGTTGCCTTGGTGATTGCTGCTCCTTTTAGATTGGTCCACTGCTGATCCACATCTCTCTCGTTCTCCATCCTATCCTTTAAGTTCTTCCTCCAGTACTTTCCCATTTCCTCAAAGTCTGTGTTTTTGAACTGTAAAACTCGGGTCTTTGTGGTTCTTTTCCCTATTCTATTAGTGATATTAAACATACCGTTCAATGATCACTGCTGCTGAGGTGGGCGCCCACCTGGACATCAGTCTGGACTCTTCAGTCTGGACAAGAGTTGGCTGACTTCTCCTTTATTGGGTATAACAGGAAGTCCCGTGAGGTGTGTCACAGAGTCAGCAGAAGACTGAACTTTCCTCATCATTCTGGGCAGGATTTGTCTGACTTCTCTTTTATTGGGTATGACAGGAAGCTGCTCTCTTTCTTTCTTCTTCACTTCCTTGCCAGTGAGAGTTTGTTCCCTCCTCCTTCACCCAGATCGAGTTTGATATCACCAATTCCCATTCATATGGGCCCGGCGGGACACCAACTTTATCTTCCTCCTGCCTGGCCTGGCAGTGAGGCTGCTGATGCTCTCTTTACCCCATGGGGCCTGGATGTGAAAGCAGGAGTGTGAGGGAGAGAGGTGCTGCTGTATAAATCCACAACCAACTTCCATTGCTGCTGCCTCATCTTCCTCTTCTCAATGCTTCTTGCCCTCATCTGCTGCTGATAAGAGGAAGGGAGGCTCTGAATTGGACTGAAGTCTTTTCTGCTGGCTGGGAGCCAGGAGGAGGGGGAAATGTACTGGGCAGGAAGGCATGGGAAGATAAGGAGTCAGGGGTGGTGGAAAGGATGGTTGGGGTTGCTGGGCGGGGAAAAGAGGTGGAAGTGGAGAGATGGAGGTGTGGGGCAGCTGGCTGGGAGGGGAGCGGGGAATGTTGAGCAGGAAGCGGTAGGAAGGTGGTCAGAGGTATTCTGGGTAGGGAAAGGGAGAGAGAAGGGCAGACCGAGTTGAACAGGGGAGAGAGGGAACACGGGGAAGCATATAGGGTTGTCGGGAATGTTAGACAGGGATATGTTTCATGTGAAGGGATGATTGAGTGTTGGGAGAAGTGATGGGGGCATGGAGGGGAGTGACTGGGTGCAAGGGCCAGTCGATGTCAGTTTTGAGAATATGCGTTTCTTCTCTCTTTGAAGTTTGCTTAGTGTAGGAGGAAATATATTTGTTTTTAGTCTCCAGTTTTGCACTGCATGCAGTAGGTGGTCTTGGGGTTTCCATTCCAGGTTTTGCTTCCACATTTATAATTGTGGTCTTTTATTCTATTTTTATGAAGGCAGGTCTGTCTGTGTTGTGTGTGTAAGTGACTGAGATGAGATACTTTACTACAAATTTATATCAGCCTTATTTATTGTATTTTCTCCATATTATATTGCACTGGTGGTGAACTGCTGCCTTTTCATGGGTAGAGCTATTACTGTTTCATTTCTTGGAGTTAGTGCTGCTGAGGTATGGCAGGTTTGATAGACATGTACAGAGTGGGGTTTATTTGTATTTTTTACAATGCACCTGGTAGTAGAGGAAGTTTGTGATGCTGTTATTGAGATGACACCAGAATCAGAATATCTTTTTTGTTTGGTGAGATGTATAGGGAAATGTCTTACTTCTGCTCGACACCCATTGTTAGGAAGTAGAGGACTCCTGTAGATGCAGAGTATGGGGCAGATTTAAAAAGGCTTACGTGCTAAATCCAGGTGGATTTACGCGCACCGGGCCTATTTTCAAAAGGCCCGACGATGTGTGTAAAGCCTCGGGACACGTGTAAGTCCCGGGGCTTGCAAAAAGGGGCGGGGGCCGGCGTGGCCGTGTGCGTGGCAGAGGCCTCCGAACGGCTGCTGTGCTGGGGGATTGCGCGCGGGCAGTTGGCCGCGCATGCAAGTTAAAGGTACAGGGGGCGGTTTCAGGCTGGGGGGCGGGACAGGTAGGGGAAGGGAGGGGAAGATGGGGGGGAAGGAAAGTTTCCTCCAAGGCCGTGCCGATTTCGGAGCGGCCTTGGAGGGAACGGGAAAGCCAGTTGGTCCCCCGAGTGCTCGCTGCATAAGGTGTACTAGTGTGCACCCCCTTGCGCGCGCTGACCCCTGATTTTATAACATGCGCGCGTCTGAGCACGAATGTTATAAATCGGGCATACATTGTGCGCACTGGGTAGCGCCTGGTAGCACGCACAAATGTACGCCGTGATGTACCTTTTAAAATCTGCCCCTTTTGTCGCCCTTTGTGCGCCCCTTCGTGCCGCACCTTAGTGCCGCGCCTAACCCACCACCGCCACCAACATCTCGGCATCCCCACACGCAGTGTCCTGAAGCATCTCTACCCTCTGCTTCATGTCTGCGGCTTCTCCTCTCCACCTCCTGCTGCGACACATAGCCTGGGGATGAACTAGACGGAGTGAGAGAGAGAAAGACACCACAACCTGAGAGAGAACGCTAGAGTTGCTAACCGGGGGAATCTAAGAAACGCTATCCTGCTAATTTGCTCCCCTCAGCCACAAAACAGAAACACATGCAACTGGACCTACATCCTCACAAGCTCCCTTCTGCACCACTTCTTCCTACCACTACCACTCCACATGGACACTCGCCTGCGGTGAGCAACTTAAAGTGCTGTCTACTCTGTGCCTCTATCCTGTTTAACATTGTGTACCATGTTGTTACATTATGTACCATATTGCTACTAACCGTAATCTGCTGATATTCACACAGCCGAAACTTGCTGACCTACTCTTCTACCAGGCCCCCCCTTTTTCCCCCTGTACCTCCCTTGCCACCTGACTTTTAAGGTACCTTAAGGTACCTACCATCCTCCTACGCCTACCACTCCTACCTGACTACCAAGGGCACCAACATGGCTGCTTACCCAATCCCTCGCATCCATTACCCTCACTCTAGACTACCTCCCCCTCCCCTCCTTCCCCGCCACCCAGCCTCCCGCCGAAAATCCCTTATCCCCATCCTCACCTCACCCCTGACTCAGCTCCTTGGTCTCACCACCGTCTCCATCATACTCATGAATGCCCAATCCATATCTAAAAAGACACTAATCCTCAATGACATGCTTACAGACTGCACCCAGACCCCAGACATCTGTGCAGTTACAGAAACATGGCTCAAAGAATCAGATACCGTCCTCATAAACCAACTCCCATCCTCCCTCTATGACATCTTCCCCATCCACCGACCTAAAAAAAGAGGTGGAGGAATTCTCCTAGCAGCCAAGAAACATCTTAACCTTAAACTCATCAGTATAGCAGCCCCACCCAAACTTGAAATCGGCCTCTTTAAAGCAGATACCCTCCAATTATGTCTAGTTTATGCCCCCCCTACCATCCTCGAGTCCAATCCCTCCCCCCTAATTGAATTTTTTATAGAATGGATAAATACAGATACACCTTCCATCATCCTTGGAGATTTTAATCTCCACGTTAACTCACACCCTCCTACTGCATCCTGCGAAAATTTCATTCAATCCCTCCTTGCCTTAGGCTTCCGACAAATTATAGCATCGCCAACTCATAAAGCTGGTCACACGTTGGACCTAATGTTTATTAACTCCAATTTCCAAACCGCCAACCCACCCACCTGCACCCCAGTGCCCTGGTCTGACCACTACCTCATTGAAAGCCGCTCACTTTGAAGAAACCCCTCCCAACTAACCATTCTGCTCAAACCACCATCATTTCCAGAAAAACCTGCCCTAGCGACGAACTAACCGATGCACTAGCCTCATCCCTACCAAGGCTTATCTGCTCAGACCCAGACACAGCCCTAGCATCCTGGCATAGCCTCACAGAAGACATTGCCAACAAATTATGCCCAATCACCGAACGTATCATAAACACCGCAGCAAAACCCTATAAGCCATGGTACACCCAGGAACTAAAAACCCTAAAAGCCAATCTCAGACAAAAAAAGAAAATGGCGTAAGGACCCAACCCCGCAACATTCCTCCATCTACAAAACAGCCTTACACACATATAGGCAGTCTACTCTCAAACACAAGCGAGACTTTTATGGTAAAAAAATTCATGACTATAATTTCAACCCCAAAGTTCTTTTCTCCTACGTCGCCAGCCTCACCACCCTCCCCTGTCCTCCCCACTATCCCAGATTCCGAGGCCGTGGCCAAATGTGAAGAACTGGCCAATTATTTCAAAAACAAAATCTCCAACCTTCTCTCCAGATTTTCCCCCACCAACCCGTCCCCCCCTACTAACCCACCCTTGATCCCCTCCCTGTCCCAACCTTCAATGGCCACAATGGATCTTACCTCCTCTAAAGAAATTACAGGCCTCCTCCGAAAACTTAAACCTGCCTCTCATCCCAACGACACCATTCCCACCAAAGCGCTAATAGCCATTCCCAACAGCATATCCAGCACCATAGCTGAGATTATCAACTGCTCCATCACCCACGGGATAGTCCCAGATTCCCTCAAACACGCTGTTGTCAAACCCCTCCTCAAGAAACCCTCTCTAGACCCCAAAGACCCTTCCAACTTCCGCCCCATTTCCAATCTCCCTTTTATCTCCAAACTTATGGAAAAGGTGGTAAATTCACAACTCATGGACTACCTAGAAAACCATGATATTCTCCATGTCTCCCAATTTGGATTCAGGAAGCACTTCAACACCGAATCCTTACTGCTCTCCCTCACTGACTATCTCCTCAGAGGTCTGGGACAAGGCCACAGTTACCTCCTCGCCCTTCTTGACATCTCAGCGGCCTTTGACACCATCAGCCACCACCACCTCCTGACACGGCTAGAAAGCATCGGCATCTCAGGAATAGCTCTTGCTTGGTTCAAATCCTATCTCTCTAACAGAAAGTTCTCTGTGAAAATTGGAAACAACCTATCTGCCTATCCCATACCCCTACAACAAGGAGTCCCGCAAGGCTCATCACTCTCATCTACCCTATTCAACATTTACCTCACTCCCCTCTGCCACCTCCTCACTGACCTTAAACTCAAATTCTACCTTTATGCTGATGATGTACAGATCATCATTCCCATTCACAACTCCATATCTGACGCCCTCGAGCACTGGGAAAAGTGCCTTGCAGCCATCAACGCCCTCCTCACCAACCTTCAGCTTGCTCTCAACACCAACAAAACGGAACTCCTTCACATCTCCTCGCACCCCCCTGACCTCCTACCTAACGACCCTAAACTTAACCTCCTCACAGCTCAACCCTCCGTTAGAGACCTCGGAGTCCTTCTTGATCCCAACCTAAGTATGAAACCTCACATCAACTCCATCCTCAAAACTGGCTTCTTCAAGCTAAATGTACTAAAGAAACTCAGACCCCTGCTCTACGCCCATGACCTCCGCACAGTGATCCAAGCTACCCTCACCTCCAAACTAGATTACTGTAATGCCCTCCTCTTAGGGCTCCCATTGTCTTCTATCAAACCCCTTCAACTTCTGCAAAATGCTACTGCAAGACTCATTACAAACACACGCAAACATGACCATATTACCCCCATCCTCAAGGATTTACATTGGCTCCCCATAATGTCCCGTATACACTACAAAACTCTGACCATAATTCACAAGTCCATTTACACCCACAACTCCAACTGGCTCGACCTCCCTTTCACACTGCCCCCCTGTCCACCCGAGCCACCAGATCTACCAACAAAGGCACCCTACACGTTCAATCCTTGAAACAGGCACATCTCTCCTCCACCCGAGACCGTGCCATCTCTATTGCCGGGCCCGTTCTCTGGAATACACTACCTGTCCACATGCGACTTGAACCCTGTGCATTTAAATTCAAAAAGAAATTAAAAACTCTCCTGTTCAACCATGCTTACACAGAATAACTCCTTCCACTCCCCCTCGCAGTCCCCTTTCAGGTAACCTCCTTATTAAGGAGACTTTCATTGTAAATTGTTTTGGTTATTACCTTTCTTGTTCTCCTATCCTTCCTACTCCTTTCTTGCCTTTCTGTTCTTCCCCCCGCCCAGTTACATTCCCCTGTTGCAATGTATTTTCCAATCTTTCAGTTACTATATGTGAACCGGTATGATGTCCCCACAAATACCGGTATATAAAAGTTTCTAAATAAATAAATAAATAAATAAAATATATTAAGTCCCATGATGGTCATGTGTTCAGTGTGTCACGATTGTGAGCGTCATCTCTCGTGTGTGTGTCCTGATAGATAAAAAGGTTGAGAACCCTTGCTTTAAATGATGACTTTAGTGAAGAAATTGTAAAAAAAAAAAGGTTTCCTTCTGACAACTCTCCTATATAAATCATTTTATAAGCAACACTGTACTGTGGACAACTACTCCAGTGGCAGCTAAACATTTTAGCAAGTCATTTGTGGGTTCTATTTTGCAGAACTGATTAGTTTTTGGGCATTTATTATTGGCCATTTTTCTTGGTCTTCCAGATCTTTCCCTGACCTAAACAGTTCCATATAACTTCCCATTTCTAAATAATGTTTCTAACAGTTTGAAATTGATAGCTGGAAGTGTAAAGCAGTTTACATGAGTAGCAGGTCTAATATTTAATAGAGATGTGAATCGTGTGATCGATCGTCTTAACGATCGATTTCGCGCTGGGAGGGGGAGGGAATCGGATCGTCACGTTTGGGTTTTTTAAATATCGTGAAAATCGTGAAAATCGTGTAAATCGAAAACCGGCACACTAAAACATCCCTAAAACCCACCCGACCCTTTAAAAAATCCCCCACCCTCCCAAACCCCCCCCCAAATGCCTTAAATTACCTGGGGTCCAGTGGGGGGGAGGGCGGGAAAACCGGCACACTAAAAAACCCTAAAACCCACCCCGACCCTTTAAATAAATCTCCCACCCTCCCGAACCCCCCCAAAATGCCTTAAATTACCTGGGGTCCAGAGCGGGGGTCCCGGTGTGATCTTTTACTCTCGGACCTCCAGTGCTTGTAGAAATGGCGCCGGCGCTACCTTTGCCTTGTCATATGACAGGTCAAAGGTAACGCCGGCGCCATTTTGTTTTTTGTCCCCCGAGGTCAGGAGCGTAGAGATCGCTCCCGGACCCCCGCTGGACCCCCAGGAACTTTTGGCCAGCTTGGGGGGGTCTCCTGACCCCCACAAGACTTGCCAAAAGTCCAGCGGGGGTCCGGGAACGACTTCCTGCATGCAAATCGTTTTTTCCGTACGGAAAATGGCGCCGCCATACGGCGTGTGTACCCAGATAACTTTACCTTAACAAATTAAAAAAAACACAACAATGTAGCGGGCCTAATGTGAGACCTGCTGGCCTGATCATCCTCTACCCCAAGCCCCTCCTAAGATTGTGCCAAACTACAAGTAATTTCTGACAGCAACCCTGGAAGCTGCTGGAAATGTACAAGAGTTCTGTGATCCCAGCAGCCCAGATGGTTTTTGGGGGTGGGAGGATTAGGGTTAGAATGGCAGAGGGAAGGGAAATGAGGAGGAGGCCAGACATTTTTTTTACAAATTTGGGGTGCGGCAATCAGTACTTAGGTCTTTCACTTTGGCACAATCATATGTGTCGGTAGGGCCCCATTAGTTCTCACTGGGTTGGGGGGGGGGGGGCAGCAGGCCAATAGGCTCACTCTATTTTTTTGTTTAGGGACCTTTGTTTTCAGTTTTTATTTTATTTTCCCTAGGATTGCAGTGTTATAAGAAATAAAATCAGTGGAAAATGACTTTGTTATAACAAACAGGAGAAAAATCAGTGGAAAAGTCATTTTTCCACTGATTTTCTTGTTGTAACATTGAAATTCCCAGGGAAAATAAAAATTGAAAATGAAGGTCCCTATTTATGTTTTGGGTTTTTTTAATTAGTTGATCCTTAATCTATTATATTCTTTAAATATAGCTAATTTAGGTTAAAGATATCTGGGAACACATTCCCGGATAACTTTAACCCTACTCTTGTCCATCTCTATAGTTAGCCGAATAATATCGGAGTTAGCCAGATAAGTTATTCAGGCTACCCACACTGCCCCAGAACGCCTCCCACTTATCTGGATGCAACCCGGGCATCTTCTTGGGTTACCAGTAATTCCTGGGTGTTCAGTATCAGTCTTTTAGTTAGATAGGATGGTTAATGGTAGGTTCAATTCAAATGCAGACCCTCCTTCTGTGGAGTCTGGAACGGCCGTCCCACTTGCAGCAGTACATAACCGCACCCTTGCTACAGCTTGGGGGGGGCAGTCCTTTGAGTTGTGAATACTGTTCAGAGGTAGAGAGGAACTTGGTGTTTGTTATTTTACAGGCCCAGCCAGTTTAGCTAAGTAAACCCTGATTGGTGGTCCTGGCCGAGTTGGGAGGGTTTCTTCTTGCCTTCCAGTACTGTCTGATGGGAGATTCTGTCTAAGTGCATTTTTTGAACTTTAACTTTTTTAGTAGGGGTCTTACTAGCCTGCACCCCTCCTGGACTCAGGGATCGGGTCCCTGGGTATGGGGCTGTGGCCCCCCCTCCCCCTTTTATTCTCAGTGAGGTCGGGGTTGTCAGTGACCTGCTGTAAGGCAAGTCCTGATGTTATCTTCGGGTTTTTTTTTAAAGAAGTTTAAGTTCCCCAAGCAGGAGTACGTTTTGACTGTCTCTTCCTGCCTGAATCAGAGCAGGAAAGTCCTACTCCAAAGGATCCCTCCCATCAGGGATTCGAAGAAGAGATCTAAGGACTGCATAAGATTAAAGAAGGGTTCAATCAACTAACTGTGAGTAAAAGACAAAGCCTAACATCAGTGAAGCCACCCATCCGGTGCTTCAATCAACCTTGGGGAGAGAAAGAGATTTATCTTTCTGTGCAGATACAGAAATAGAGTATTTTTGGCAGTTGGAAGGGGTGTTTTCTGCTCATTCAAAGAGCACCCTGCCCACCTGGGGAACCTATTTTTCCAAGCCCTGGATGGTAGGGATGAACAATCGTCAGATATATTTTAAATCGTCAAAATCGTTTAGCCGCGATACAATAACAATTCCCCCGATTTATCGTCAAAAAGCGTAAATCGGGGGAGGGGGGAGGGCGGGAAAACCGGCACACCAAAACAACCTAAAAACCCACCCCGACCCTTTAAAAGAAATCCCCCACCCTCCCGAACCCCTCCAAAATGTTTTAAATTACCTGGGGTCCAGTGGGGGGGGGGGGGGGGCCCCGGCACGATCTCCCACTCTCGGGCCACGGCTGCGTTAAGAAATAACGCCGGTAGCCCTTTGCCCTTACCATATGACAGGGCAAAGGTAGCGCTGGCACCATTTTGGTTCCTGTGACCCAACGTCACGAGTGCAGGAGATCTCTCCCGGACCCCCGCTGGAACCCCCAGGGACTTTTGGCCAGCTTGGGTGGGCCTCCTGACCCCCACAAGACTTGCCAAAAGTCCAGCAGGGGGTCCGGGAGCGACCTTCTGCACTCGGGCCGATTTGCCAATATTCAAAATGGCGGCCGGCGCTAACTTTGCCCTGTCATATGAAAGGGCAAAGGGCCACCGGCGCCATTTCTCTTAACGCAGCCGTGGCCCGAGAGTGGGAGATCGCGCCGGGACCCCCCCCCCCCACTGGACCCCAGGTAATTTAAAACATTTTGGGGGTGTTTGGGAGGGTGGAGGATTTATTTTAAAGGGTCGGGGTGGGTTTTAGGGTTGTTTTGGTGTGCCGGTTTTCCCGCCTCCCCTCTCCCCCCTCCCCCGATAAAACAATTTTTTAACCTAAAAAACTAAGACGATCAGATTCCCCCCCCCCCCCCCTCAGCCAAAATCGATCGTTAAGACGATCGATCACACGATTCACATCCCTACTGGATGGTAGGAATTCCTTTGGCTGGCCTAACATATTCATGCACAGATTTGGAAGAACATTGTAACAAGCTGTTTCATTGTACTGCTGTGGATCAAGGATCTGTTCCATTTCGCAAATATTATCCAGTAAATAATTGTTTTGAACACTTACCCAGTGACTCCAGTCATTATTCGCATCCCAGCACACACCATTACCTTAATTATTGCATCACAAAAGGAAGTCAGGGAGAGAGAATTAGCCATTCCCGCACTGGGAACTGAGAGGACTCCTCTCATCCCCAAGTCTATTGAACCTACACCCTGGGAAGGAAAGAAAGTAGTACATCTAGCGTGGGTTCCTGCCCTGAAGAGTACAAATGAGTTTAAGGCCTCACCCGTGCTAGGATT
The DNA here is from genome assembly GCF_901001135.1 of Rhinatrema bivittatum. Classification (NCBI taxonomy): domain Eukaryota; kingdom Metazoa; phylum Chordata; class Amphibia; order Gymnophiona; family Rhinatrematidae; genus Rhinatrema; species Rhinatrema bivittatum. The sequence goes on from NC_042616.1 coordinate 513,079,445, forward strand.
GTACACCGGGCTGTGGTTACATGGATAATGACTTATTTATCGAGATACGTGGCCACGATATTCAGATAATGAAAAAGTTATCTATATAAATGCCTTTGAATATCAACTCATTGTGTTTATCACTGGGAATAAAGTAGTAAGCATTCTAGGTATTTTGCTAAAGGAACAACATGGGGGGGAAATGTTTTACTAAATGTGCCTCACTATAGTTTGAGCAAGAAAGTGCTGCATCTTGCCAACATTTCTCCATTCTGCTATCTGGGGATGGTAAATGGCAGCATCCCGTGCTCGCGCATCTGTCACTCTCTGTTCCTCAAAACAACAGCAACAGCTTCACCAGACCCTAGGGCACTCTACATGCCACTCAGCAAGGTCAGCAGGCGGTTTTTTGCTGTTTGCTGCTTCGCTTCATAGTGGAGGATGCTTTCCTCTTCTATAGGAGAAACGCCCGGATAATTGTGAGACATGGGAATCCAGCACCTGTGCCAGGCACACATCTCCAGAATACTGGGACAGCAGAGAAAACAGGCCGATTTTTGTCTAGTTTTCTTTTTTTCAATGTTCCTCTCGCTTCATGCAGGAGTCACATTTTCATGCCTAAAGTACATTAAAAAAACCATTAATGTTATTTATTATATACATCTGGAAATGGAAATGTATACAGCACTGTTCATAGTAAACATAGACAAGTTAATACTGGGATTAAATGAATGATCAAAGAAATCAAACAGATACAATGGGAAAGAAGATTTCTGCCTGGAAAAACTTCTAATGTAAGGTTTCAATTCATCCCCAGAGGTCTGAGCCTTCACTAGATGAATACCAGCTGAAAACTGGGTTTAGGTAAATATCTACCTTTGTAAAAAGGGATCATTGGCTGCTATTTGGTTGCTCTAAAACACTCAATAATTTATTTGGAAGGCCCTAAGAAAAGTTTAGAGCAGGCGAGACTTTTAACCATCTACGTAGCCAGCTCAGATAAGTGTTTTTTATTCAAAAGGCATTTTTACGTGCATTTTGAAAAAAAAAAAATCTTAAAAAATGATATATCTTCATGCTATCACAAGACTTTTTTTTTTAAACAATTTGGGTATGGTTCAAATAATATGTCCAATGATAATCATTAATGTTAGTCATTAAGAATATTAATGCAGTCTCTGGGCAAAATTATGAAGGCCATTTATATATAATTTACTTGTGTGCATAATATCGAGTGAAATTCATTTTTAATTTGCTAAGCTGTGCCATATATATTGATCCATATTTATCAATTATTGGTGATTTTTTTGATCTAATCTCAACTCCTCCTTCGTGTACAAAAATAATCAATACAATGGAGGGAAGGATTTACTTTCATGGCCCAGAGTGACAGGGGTGTCCTTTTTGCACATTTTCTCTTTCTCTGTATTCCCTGAGAGAAGGGTACATGTTCTCACTGTGTGTGCTGTAGGTGCCAAAGAAACACTCTGCAGTCACTGGATTAGTGACCAAAGTTAAAGTCTACTTTTGACAACATTGGTGAATTATGGCACAATAAACTTAATCTTCAGCACCACAAGATTTTCTCAGTTTTACAGTCTCTTTCCTCTACCTGTGCAGGAATCTCTTATACCAGAGCAAGGGAACTTTTACCCTCCAGGGCTTTGAAAAAGTAGAGTCCCCAGATGGGTAGGGTATCCCTTAAATGGACAGGAAAACCCTTCCAAATTGGTAAAAATGTAAAAGTCACTGTCTCTACACAGAGAGCTCATACCTCTCTCTCCCCAGGAGCGAAGGCTCCTGTTGGGTATCCTCAGTGATCTCAAATGGTTCTTTACTCACAGTTAGTTGCTCTTCTAGTTTTCTTTATCTTAGGATCCCAGATGGGAGGGTTCCTAGCTGGAAAAACAGCTTCTATCTTCCTTCAGATGGGTAGGAGGAGGGCAGCCAAAATTTCCTCTAGATCTTCTAACAAAATTCCTCTTCCCAAAATAATGCAAACACCGGAAGGCCCTGGCATTGGGTCACCACCTTTCTCCGTTCTCATTGAGGGTTAGAGGAACAGGTCTTCCCTAACTTACCCAGCCCCAGAAACAGGATTCCCCATTCCCAGAGTCCAGATGGGACACAGGGTCTCAACAGACGTCCTACCACTTAAAACCTGCAAAAGCCCCAAAACATTCCTGGGATACTGATCCTTCCCCACCAGGGAGTGGATAGGCAGGGCAGATCCCTGTCCTAACTCACAGACTCCCAGTAGGGTTTGCTGGAGTCCCTAAGAGCAGGCCTAAAAAAAATTCAAAACAGGTAAAAGCTCCACTACACCTCCTCTACCTTCAAAATCAACTCACATTGCCCCCAGAGCTCTCAGGAGACAGCTGCTATAAAACTTCTCAAAGGGGATGGCCATTCCAGTACCCTCAAAGGGAGGGGTTGTACAGAATGGTGTCTCCCCTGATTATCACTCACTAACTGCACTAGTTGAACAAAACGTTACCCAGAGCTTACTGGTAATGTGACCGTAGGGTCAGTTACAAATATTTCCTGTTACAAAACTGTATGTTCTGACTCCAAGGCATAAAATGCCATAAGGGATTTAAATGCTGAAGCCTTATACATCAAATACATTCATCAATCACAGAATAGGATCCTTAGTAATTTAACCTTACAAATGTTGAATGAAGGAATAATACAATCTAGAGGTAGCTTTACAGGAGGCTATGCCCAATTATTTAATCTGAGAAAATTCATTCATGATAACAGTGTGAAGAAGTATATAGGATAGAGCCTCAGAACACTTTAAGTGACCAGTTCCAGGTATCTGACCCAGTTCACCTAAGGCACAATCCAGAAAGGAATCTTGGTCACAGGGCATTTCTGTAAGCGGGGGAATAAGAGAATAGGCCCAGGAGGGAACAGAGAGGCCCTGGAGAGGAGGATGTGGAAGAGAATATGCTAAGATTGTCTATGTTTGACTGCTGCCATTTAATTAAAAAGCTACTGAGGTAAGCAGGTCTAATCTGCTTTCGTTTTGTGTAAATATTTTTGTGAAGAAAAGACTAGAGTCCAGATTGTTCTAAACTCCAGTACCCTACCTAAGTCCAGGGCTGCTCTCTACAGTATCACACATGGTGGCAGAAATGGAATTTCTGGTCTAAACACCAGCACAAACCAGAGACCCATGCTAGTAAAGGAAAAAAAAATCTTTTGGGAGGGCCAGCGGCAGCAGTGGGCTAAGAGGGCAAGTCTTGCCCGGACAGACAACGAAGTGTAATGAGTTAGAGTTGGCAGGCTAGGGTTTTTATTCTTCTTCACTTCTGAGACAAAAGAGAAAGATTTTGTTTTCTTGTGTTCCTGAACAGGACAGCGTCCTTCTAGAAAGAGAGAAGCCTCTGCTGCCCCATAGCATATTAACCTGACATGGAGCGATTACTGCAGGCCTTCACAGAGGAAGAACAGTAGCTACAGACAGTTGTACAGACCCAGTATGCCCAGCAGCAGGTGCTACAAAAGCAGTTCAATCAGCAACTGTCACTGACTCAAAAGCACAAACTGTGCAAGCTGCTATGGCCCAGTTGCCCCTACTGTCTCCAGTAATACTTAAAATGGCTTCAGGAGATGACCCAGACTGTTTCTTGATGAACTTTGAAAGAATCACCTGACTGACAGGCTACCCAGGCAATCTGCTGACAGGCAGTAGCCAGGTTGCTTTCCAAGCTGCAAATCCAGTTGGAAGAGCCAGCTATACAGAGGTTAAAGCCCCCATCCTCAAAAGTGTATCAACAATAATTCTGGTTGGGAGTCTTCTAGCCCAGGGAGAGTATATGGAGCCTTTTCAGCAGGCTAAAAGATACAGCCTGGAAATAGCTCAACCAGAGGGGGAGGTGGTTGGCTAGGCAGAAGGCCTGCTGTGGCAGTACATCAGTCACTGCCTGATAAGGCCTATCTTGGCTCGCATAAGATAGGCAGCACAAACTTAACAGCGGCACAAGGGCTCACTACCTTCCAGCATGACACAGCTGACCTCCCCACAACTTTGCCAACAACTGGTGTCATACTCTGGAAATAGGTTAGCATAGTAACCTAGGGAACAATAAGTTCTATGTAAAAGCTTGACCTTTAATTCCACCCATTTAGCACAGGTAGATACTTTATGCACAGACATCCTTATAGACCCTCCAGTGTTTTTCCTAAGTCCTCATTCCACTTAGAAATCAAGTGAAGAGAAGTATCTTGCCCAAATTTAAGAGACAAGATACTTCCGTAAACTATCAAAACTTCTTATCTTCTCTAGAGTCCATCAAGACATCCTCTATCTGTGGTCTTCTGTAGAGGTTCATGAACATTTAAATGAGACTGCAATTCTCTACGCAATTGAAAATAAGCATGTAATAAAGTACATTCTTAGTCAAATTCTTGTGTAAGAGACAAATGATTTCATACCCTTGTCATCCCATAATTAGAAGATAAGGACCAGATTTTTAGACTTCCATCACTGAAACAGAATAACTTTATCAGATTATATTCAGTAGGAGACCTATCCTGCTGAATATTCTGTCAGAGCATTGCTGGATGTGGCCTGGAGCATGATGAGGCTTCCAGCTTGACCTTTAGGATTTGTGGAAGTTCCAGGTGGATTGTAAGGGAAGGGAACAGAACAGGGCCCAGAGCCAGGACTTTTATTTAAATATCATGGGGCTGGTAGCCTCAGGCCACAGTATCCTGGGATTTTTAAAAATTTTATTTTGGGTGGGTTGGGAGGAAACGGGTGTTGTGTCCTGACATTTTTTTATTGCATTTGGGGGCTTGGGGATTGGCCCTACTAGCTGAGAAGCTTTTTTTTTTTTATAAATTACACAACTATATTCTGAATATTACCAAGTAGGTTTAAAATTATCTGGGATAACTTTAGGACTGCTATTGTGCATGACCAGAGTTACCCAGATCACTTATGCAAATAACTCTGAATATATACCCTACCCTGACTCAACCCTGATGTAGCCACTAAATTTTACTCAGGTAATGACTTAAGCTGGTAAAATTTAGTTGGTAAGAGGGGTAGGATATTTAAACTTTGGGGTTTGTCTGAGTAACTCAAAAGTTACCCAGACAAATCCCTTTGAAGACTCTGTAGATATATTATTGTGTAGTTAGAAGCTGCACAATAATGCTTCTAAAATTGCCTGGTAATTGTGATTTTTTTTGAAGGCTGATGTTTACCAGTTCAGTGGCCTCATAGGATTTAGATGACTGCCACATTGCCAGGGCTTACAGAGTCGAATATCAGCTTTCTGTTGCCTCTGGCACCAGCAGCATGAAATGCCCTTTTAATAGCAGCACTAGATAATCAACCTTGTGGCTGCGTACTGTTGCACCAGAGATCTCTGTTGGGTCAGTAAAAAAGGGGAATATGTGTTGGCAGCAGAGGCTATAAAAAGAATTTATTCAACTAGTAGGGCTGTCAGAGGAGTCAAATATAAAGAGATAAAAAGGGAGAAACTGATATTTAAAAGAACTATGTAGTATCAGTGGTAAGGAATAAAAGAGTCTTTTTTCCAGGCATTATAAAGTTGATGGATTTACTTTTAAGAGTCGAATGTACTAGGTAGAGAAAAAACTTTGCAAAGTCTACTTTCTGCACTGAAACAGCAGCTAGTACCTCGGATAGCACATTCTATTTGTCCTTTTAGAGCACAAAGTAGACTTTGCAAAGTTTTTTGTCTTCACAAACAGTAAAATTTTACACGTAGTTTTTCGTTTGCAAAATTGTATTTACATGAATAGCTAATTAGTTGCTACCATGCAATATTATTCAAAGCAGCTTATCAACTCTTAGCAATAGTAAATATAGGCGCAAAATTGGTTTTGCAAAGTCATTTTGTCAAAAACTACAACTATACCTTGATGAGGTGTAGTTAAATTTTTGACAAAATTTTCAGGAGAAGATCTATGCCTACTATTTTGCTATCGGGGTTATTTGCATGTTAACCCTGGTAGAAAAAAATAGCATGCTATAAATCACCAAAAATGCATGAAATTTTTCTCTGCTTAGTATGTTGGTCTCTAAGATTGCAAACCAGAATGGAAAAGCCACAAAAGTCATCTGGTGCTCTGGGATGGGAGGCTTAGTTTTAAGATATCATTGCAGGGACCTGTGAAGAAATCATATTGCTTTTAGCATTTCCTTTGCTGATGGCATTGTTTTAGTCCCCATTACCTCACTGAATGCTTTTCCACTCATTTAACCCACTGACAAAAATGATAGGCATAAAAAAATAAGAGAAAAGAACTTTATAGTGTATTAACTTCATAGAACCAGCCGCAGCAGTAGTAACACAAAGCACTCGAAACTGACCTATTAGTAAAAAATTGTAACCTATCATTAAAATCATCCATTGTACCTGAAGAATGGAGGATAGCAAATGTAACCCCAATATTTAAAAAGGGCTCCAGGGGCGATCCGGGAAACTACAGACTGGTTAGCCTGACTTCAGTGCCATGAAAAATAGTGGAAAGTGTTCTAAACATCAGAATCACAGAACATATAGAAAGACATGGTTTAATGGAACAAAGTCAGCATGGCTTTACCCAGGGCAAGTCTTGCCTCACAAATCTGCTTCACGTTTTTGAAGGAGTTAATAAACATATGGATAAAGGTGAACCGGTAGATGTAGTATACTTGGATTTTCAGAAGGCGTTTGACAAAGTTCCTCATGAGAGGCTTCGAGGAAAAGTAAAAAGTCATGGGATAGGTGGCAATGTCCTTTTGTGGATTGCAAACTGGATAAAAGACAGGAAACAGAGAGTAGGATTAAATGGACAATTTTCTCAGTGGAAGGGAGTGGACAGTGGAGTGCCTCAGGGATCTGTATTGGGACCCTTACTTTTCAATATATTTATAAATGATCTGGAAAGAAATACGAAGAATGAGATAATCAAATTTGCAGATGACACAAAATTGTTCAGAGTAGTTAAATCACAAGCAGATTGTGATAAATTGCAGGAATACCTTGTGAAACTGGAAAATTGGGCATCCAAATGGCAGATGAAATTTAATGTGGATAAGTGCAAGGTGATGCATATAGGGAAAAATAACCCATGCTATAATTACACAATGTTGGGTTCCATATTAGGTGCTACTACAACCCAAGAAAGAGATCTAGGCATCATAGTGGATAACACATTGAAATCGTCGGTTCAGTGTGCTGCGGCAGTCAAAAAAAAACAGCAATGTTGGGAATTATTAGAAAGGGAATGGTGAATAAAAGAAAATGTCATAATGCCTCTGTATCGCTCCATGGTGAAACCGCACCTTGAATACTGTGTACAATTCTGGTCGCTGCATCTCAAAAAAGATATAGTTGCAATGGAGAAGGTACAGAGAAGGGCTACCAAAATGAAAAGGGGAATGGAACAGCTCCCCTATGAGGAAAGGACTTTTCAGCTTGGAGAAGAGACGGCCGAGGGGGGATATGATAGAGATGTTTAAAATTATGAGAGGTCTAGAACGGGTAGATGTAAATCGATTATTTACTCTTTCAGATAGTAGAAAGACTAGGGGGCACTCCATGAAGTTAGCATGTGGCACATTTAAACTAATCGGAGAAAGTTCTTTTTACTCAACGCACAATTAAACTCTGGAATTTGTTGCCAGAGGATGTGGTTAGTGCAGTTAGTCTAGCGGTGTTTAAAAAAGGATTGGATAATTCTTGGAGGAGAAGTCCATTATCTGCTATTAAGTTCACTTAGAGAATAGCCACTGCCATTAGCAATAGTAACATGGAATAGACTTAGTTTTTGGGTACTTGCCAGGTTCTTATGGCCTGGATTGGCCACTGTTGGAAACAGGATGCTGGGCTTGATGACCCAGTATGGCATTTTCTTATGTTCTTATGTTCTTATGAGGAGTTAACAAGTAAAGCTGGATAGAACCAGAAACAACCAAGTAGCAAACCGGAGAAATTATACAGCAGACAGGTGTAGTTACTGGTTACCACTGGTAAACTGTATGCCCTTTTAATCTTCAAGTGAGAATCCTGAATATCAAGTGGGCATTAAAAAGCATGGTTCATCTCAAAGTCTTTGATATTCATCTTGTTTTTACTTATGACAAAAGTAAACCACGCCTTGTCAATCACTACTCAGAAAATAAAGTTTCACAGCATTTTTCTTGTGGCTTCAGGTTTGACAATTCTCATTGGCAGTAAAAAGGCAAGTGCCTCTGGAGGAGTAGTACAGCAAATAAAAACTGTGCCTTTTACTTCTGGCTCCTGATGAACATAAGAAAATTGCCATGCTGGGTCAGACCAAGGGTCCATCAAGCCCAGGATCCTGTTTCCAACAGAGGCCAAACCAGGCCACAAGAACCTGGCAAGTACCCAAACACCAAAAGATCCCATAGCTACTGATGCAATTAATGCAGTGGCTATTCCTAACAGGTCAATACAGTAAAGTGCGGCTGCGTTACCCTGCGCCTAACCTGCTTTCTACTCACTTTTTCGGCCGCGTTAGTCCAACCTGCGATACACTATCCCCTTTAACCCATGCTTACCGCCTCTTTAAAGCACCGGGGTACCCCTTCCTCCCGCGGCATGTATATTAGATGTAAATGATCGAATTAGCTATTCCCTCCCATACAGTAACGAGCGCCCGACTATCGCTAGTTTTCCCTGCCATTTTGCCGCGCGTTTAATAACCTGCTAACTTACCGCCTACCCTTACCCCTACGTTAACAGGCAGGGGTAAGGGTAGGCGGCAAACTTTCCCCCCAGCCCCCGCTCACCTGCCCTGGCTGCGTCCATGGGTGCTGGTCTCCCGGGCAGCCCAGTCCTCTCTCCTCCCCTCCTCCCGAAGCAACGAAAGCGGGAAAAATCGAAAAAGCGACTATTCCAAAACGAGCTGCTACGATTAGCAGATTTTCATGTTTGCTTTTTTTCAGTTTCCATGTTTGATAAATTAATGGTCCAAAGCATATTGCAGTATCAAATTCCCGTCTGTCTCAACAACACCTACTATTTCTCTTACAATGGGTAGCAAAGACTTCTCTAAAGCAAGAAGCATATTTCTCAACATAGAAATGATAGTGAAGAAAGCAAAATCTGTTTCACTTAAAAGGTTAAGCGAAAAAAAAAAAAAAAAGTAGCAACGAAGCGACTTACTTTTCTTGCAGCCCTCCTCCGGAGACGGACATCGGCGGAGACGGACCACGGCTCCCCTGGCTCCCGGAGGCAGCTGCCGGCAAAGATGGATGCCTGCACGGGCAAAAGCGGCCCCTGTGCGTGCAATTGGGCCGCTCAAGGCGTGACGTCATGATGTTTGGCGTCACAGCATGTGACGTCACGTCTTGAGCGGCCCAATTGCACGCACAGGGGCCGCTTTCGCCTGTGCAGGCATCCATCTTCGCCGGTGGGGGCCGCTTTCGCCGCCGGCTGCCCCCCGGGAGGCAGGGGAGCCGCGGTTCCATCTCCGCCGATGTCCGTCTCCGGAGGAGGGCTGCAAGAAAAGTAAGGTCTCTTCGTTGCTTTACACTTTATGTCGTTTCACCAGTCCTCTCTCCCCCCCTCCCTGCGCCTTGCTTCGGGAGGAGGGGAGAGAGGACTGGCATCCCAAGCGTAGGAGAACCGTCCACTTCCTGGTACCCTGTCATTTCAAATGTCATTTGAAATGACATTTGAAATGACAGATACCAGTATGTCCGTGAAGCGTTAGGGCCAGCGCACCCAGGATACTGTATAGCGCTCTATACAGTAAAATGGGTTTGCGCGGGCCTAACACTTCACGGACGCTTCTTGGACACGGCTTGCATTTGCAAGCTATTTAAATACAGTATCGAGCGGTAGGTGAGCCGGTCTGTGCGTGCGGCAACGGGTGCGCCCGGCACTAACGCAGCTCTTCCTACCGCTCTTTACTGTATCGGCCTGTAAGTAAACTTGATAATAGCAGTTAATGTACTTCTCCTCCAAGAACTTATCCAAACCTTGTTTTGAAACAGCTTCACTAACTGCACCAACCACATCCTCTGGCAAACAAATTCCAGAAAAATAATTTTTCTCCGATTAGTCTTACATGTGCTACTTGCTAACTTCATGGAGTGCCCCCCTAGTCCTTCTATTATCAAAATGATAAAGGGGATGGAATAGCTCCCTATGAGGAAAGACTAAAGAGGTTAGGGACTTTTCAGCTTGGAGAAGAGATGGCTGAGGGGGATATGATAGAGGTGTTTAAAATCATGAGAGGTCTGGAATGGGTAAATGTGAATCAGTTATTTACTCTTTCAGATAATAGAAGGACTAGGGGGCACTCCATGAAGTTAGCATGTGGCACATTTAAAACTAATCGGAGAAAGTTCTTTTTCACTCAGCACACAATTAAACTCTGGAATTTGTTGCCAGAGGAATGTGGGTTAGTGTAGCTGGGTTTTAAAAAAGGATTGGATAAGTTCTTGGAGGAGAAGTCATTACCTGCTATTAATTAAGTTGACTTAGAAAATAGCCACTGCTATTACTAGCAACGGTAACATGGAATAGACTTAGTTTTTGGGTACTTGCCAGGTTCTTATGGCCTGGATTGGCCACTGTTGGAAACAGGATGCTGGGCTTGATGGTCCCTTGGTCTGACCCAGTATGGCATGTTCTTGTTCTTTATCCGAAAGTGTAAATAACCGATTTACATCTACCTCTTTGAATGGATCAGTGTCATGTCGGAGACCAACCTCTCCCCAAACCCGCTGGCTGCTTCCCAGACCTTCACCTCATAGTTTAAGAAACTGTTGCAGTTGTTGAAGGATTGGACCCTTGTTGGAATCTCAATTTTTGGTCTGAATACTGAATATCTAAAATATCTGCCATGCTATAATGTCCTCCTATGTATGAGTATCATATTTAATTTAATTTAATTTGATTTATATTAACGCTGCAGTTTGTGACTAGACTGGTTTTCAGATACCAGATCACTGAATGCATGACCAAACATGAATCAACCAGATCTGACCCCTATTGAAAGGATAAGGTCTCAGGTTATTTCTACATGTTGTTGATACCAATATAATGTCAGCTTATGTGATATTTTTTTAAAATGCAAAATACACCTTAAACAACAAGCTTAGTGTACAAGTGAAAGATTAGTAGCTGATGTCATGTTAGTAATCCCATGATTTCACCTGCCATGCTGCTCATACAGAATGTATCATTAGCCTGTTTAAAAAATCTTAAACGATGTTTATGCCAGCGCAATAAACTACATGAATCCTGCACATAAACCCATAATCATGTTTGACTCCAGAGACAAACAACCTTGACAACTTTTTTTCATTTGAATAATGAATCCTCAGAGGCTGGTAAAGTAAAAATTATGCATGTGCGGCATAAAACAAGGTCCAACCATTTATTGTTCAAGACACAGCAATTCTTAAGGGCACAATGCTACCTGCTTGCATTTTAAGTGACTGAATATGTCATTATGATCCTTGAGGAGATTATACAGATATTTACCTTTAAAGAAGCAATTTGTGGGAATCTTAAGACTTTGCATCCCAAAAGTATGACTGTGACTTAGGGGTAGAGGGATCAATTTTCTGCTGTATTTATAGCACAGATACTTGTACCCATGTACCTTATAACTAATTTTCAAAAAAACACTACCCAAATAGCTAATTTTTTTTCTATTTATATTGATTAAATTCTTAACTTCATATAACAATGAAATAAAGAAAAGTAAATAAATTGGAATACAAAGAAAATAGCAAATAGCTAACATGCAAACAAATTCCTACTCATTACATAGTATTCCAATAATTCCAGTCTACAATAAGAGTAGGAAGCTAACCAAAAAAAAAAAAAGAAAACATTCAAGGAAGAAAAATACAGTTTAACCTTATACTAATTTGGAGAGAAAAAATTATTTTGTTATACCAGTATCAAAACTCTCCTATAGCAAGCTATTACTAACTTTTCCAATCAACCACCCTTATCCACAAGAAAAACTTCAGATGAGCAGGATCAAGAAATGTAAACTTGTTCTTCTGAAATGATATCAAGCATTTACAGCGAAACTTGAGAAAAATAGTGGCACCTAAAGCCACCACCCCTTGCTATCTCCTGAGTTGGGTATTCTTAGAAATATCAGGAAAAAACTTGGACTTTTTGGCCACAAAAAATAAATTGTTTTTTAACATATTTTTGGAGCACTAGATTTTTATCTTGCACCAAACTAAAGGTAACTAACAAAACGCCGAGATTCATCAAAATGCTATAAATACAGCAGAAATAGCACCTGCGATAAAAAGGGCGTAGTTAGGATAATTTTCTGTGTCCCGCATTACATAGGCAATTTACGCGTGGCGTGTTGTGTTATCACATCGAGCATTGCATCAGCATGTTGTGTGTTGCGTCAGCGCACTGCGTGTCATTTTACGCATTGCACGTGTTGTTTGTGCATTATTTTCTAGTTTATATATACCAGCTTCCTGCAGCTGCCTCTCTGAGTTGTGTCAGACGTTTGGAGAGAGGAGAGGAGTGTAGGTGAGTTGGTGTGACTTGGTAGTTGGTTGGAGGTATTTAGCGAGTTCTGAGAAAGGTGTCCTGTGGATTGTTTCTCATCTGTTTTCCTTTCTCTTTGTCTATTGTCTTGATCTGTATGCATGAAAGTTTTTGTAGTTTGTTCTGTTTGTCTGTCTGCCTTTGTGTTTGGGTGAGGCATGGTGGTGAGGCAGCGGAGGAGTGGTGAGGTGTGTGGGGAGATGGAGGAGGAGATGTGAGGTGTGGTAGTGAGGTGGAGGAGTGGTGAGGAGAAGTGGTGATGTGTGGTTGTGAGACAGAAGAGGAGTGATGAGGTTTAATGGTGTTGAGTGGAGAGGATGTAGAGGATGGAGCGTGAGAGCAGGGGAAGAGAGGAGAGGAGAGGTGTGAGGAGGGGGGAGGAGGGAGGATGAGGGCAGGGGTGCTAGGGGAAGGATAAGGAGTAGGAGTAGTGACAGAGACAGGAGTAGAGATGGGGGGAAGGGATAGGAGAAGGCAGGAGGGGGAAAGGGGATAGGCAGGAGTCTGGTGGGAGGAAAATGACAGGCTAGGGCAGTGATGGCAAGCTCCAGTCCTTGAGTAATAGTATGCAAATATATCTCATGCATATTCATTGTGGATATCCTGAAAACCTGGCCTGTTTTGTGGCACTCGAGGACTGGAGTTTGCCATCACTGGGCTAGGGATAGAGAGGGCAGAAGGGAGGGAAGTGGGAAGGGCAGGTGCAGGAAGGGGGAAGAACAAAGGGGAGAAGGGAGTGGGAGTATGAGTCAGGAAAGGGAGGACACCTCTCCGGAAGCAGAAGTGGCACCTCTGTCAGGCAGTCAGGAAGTCAGGGCGCGTTCATCTGAAGGAACTGAAGTTCAGCAAAGAGGGCAACAAGATGATCATTGCTGGGGTCCTGGAGTATTATGCCATGCTTTTCGGCCACTGTGTGGCCAAGACCTTGAGGGCATCCAAGGGCCAGATCTGGCACACAATCGTCCAGGTTATCTCAAGGCGCAGTGGCATGAAATGCAGTGAGGAGCAGGTGGCCCACAGGTGCCAGGACATAAAGGCCCAGTTGAAGGCAAAGGAGTGCAACCGCAACAATTACATCCAGCGGTGGAATGCCTTGTCCAATTGTGCTCATGCCCATGGAGGAGCCTTGTCCAATGGCTGGGACCGGATATGTTCAAGGGCATGGCTGAGTGGCTGGACACCATGCAAGCTGGAATCGGTAAGGTCACCTCACCTGTAAATGCAAGGCTCCTACAGTTGTGCATATCATTTTGCATAAAATGCTCCCATTAAGTAACATGCAAAGTGAGCATCTCATACCAAATGGTCCATGTGTGTACCTCTTGGCTTTGGTACTTATGTCTTGTTCTTTGTTTTCACAGCTCTCACCCAGGACTCTGCCAGTCCCAGCCGTCAAGCCCCAGGAACCAGCAGTGAAACCCTAGGGACCAGCAGTGAAGACCCAGGGACCAACCATGCAGCAGCATTTTTCCATGCCCCCTTGCTTATGGACGCACAGACACAGTTCAGCAAGAAGGAAGACAAGGAGGAGCAGCAGCAGCCACCTCCGTACAGCCAGATCTTGGAAGCCCTTGGTTCAGTAAGCCCACTGAATGTGAACTTAAACCTTTCAAGCTTCATGGAGGATCCCAGCCTGCAGTGGCAAACAGAAGAGCCAGCGCAACCTCGCTCCAACACACCACATGGCTAGAATGAGGCAGCAGGCACTGAGCTGGAACAGCCCACCAGTCCCCTCATGCCACTTCTGGAGGCCCAAACCTCTGCTCTGGTCACAATGAGCACAGCACCAGCACCAGTTCCGGCACGAGCACCATTACCGACAGAGGCCTCAATGCACGAACGGCTGGACCGGATGGAAAGGAGCCATGGTGTCCACTTCCACCACATACAGGCAGAGTTAATGCGCCTGAGGAGGGCTGTGAATGGACAGACCCAGGCCCTGCACAACCAGATGGCAGCCCTCACACAAGCTCTCACAACAGTGGCTATATCGATAAATAACCTCACCAGCATCCTGACCAAGATTCTTCAAAAAATGCTGGAGCCTCCAACTTTGCCTTCCCCAGTATCCCAAGAATCCACACCACATAGCAGTCCCCGACCCGAAAGACGACCCGGGGTAGGCCCCGCAAAACCATGCCACCTCCAAGTGGCAAGCCTTGGCATGGCAAAGCGCCATGAAGGTTTGGAAATGCTGCCCTGTAACGCCTAAAACAAGTCTTACATAGAAACATAGAAATGATGGCAGAAAAGGACCAAATGGTCCATCCAGTCTGCCCAGGAAGCTTATGGTAGCATCGGCCATGCCATACAGGTCTCCCCCATAGTGGTATAATCAGGTTGTGGCATCTGCCATGACATACATTACCCCCATACTTAGTTTCCCAAACCATCAAAGTCAGGGCCCTTGTTGGTTGCTGTCTGAGTTCAATTCCCTGTTACTTCTTGCTGTTAAAGTAGAGAGCAATGTTGGAGTTGCATCATAAGTATAAGGCTTATTGGTTAAGGGTAGTAACAGCTGCCTCAACAAGTTACCCCCATGCTTAGTTGTTTTCCCAGATCGTAAAATTCAATATCTTATTGGTTGCTGTCTGAAACTAATTCCCCTTTTTCTCTTTTCCCCCTGCCATTAAAGCAAAGAGCAATAATGGAGTTGCATCAACAGTATGAAGGCTTATTGGTTAAGGGTAATAACCGCCACACCAGCAAATTACCCCTATGTGCTCTTTTCCTCATTTCCATCCACTAGCCTTTAGGTATCCACAGTGTTTATCCCATGCCACTTTGAAATCTTTTACCTTTTTTGTCCTCACTACCTCCTCCGGAAGGGCATTTCAGACATCCACCACCCTCTTCATGAATAAATATTTTCTGATATTGGTTCTGAGTAGTCCTCCCTGGAGTTTCATTTCGTGACCCTCTAGTTCTATTGACTCCTTTCCAACAGAAAAGGTTTGTCGATTGTGCATCATTAAAACCTCTCAGGTATCTGAAGGTCTGTATCATATCTCCCCGGCACCTCTTCTCCTCCAGGGTATACATGTTTAGGTCTTTCAACCTCTCCTCATAAGTCATTTGATGGAGACTCCCCACCATTTTTGTCACCCTTCTCTGGACCGCCTCTATCCTGTCTTTGTCCCTTTTGAGATACGGTCTTCAGAACTGAACACAATACTCCAGATGAGGCCTCACCAAGAACTTATACAAGAGGATTATCACCTCCTTTTTCTTCTGATTATTCTTCTCTCTGTGTAGCCCAGAATTCTTCTGGCTTTAGCTATCGCCTTGTCACATTGCTTCTCCATATTTAGATTGCTAGACACTATCACCCCAAGGTTTCTCTCTTGTTCCATGCATAATAGCCCTTCACTCCCCATCACATACAGCTCTTTTTGATTACCACACCCAAAATACTTGACTCTGCACTTCTTGGCATTGAATCCCAGCCTTTGTAATTGATTCTAATTTCCATATGTTCATCATTGAGGATGGTGATACTAATATAGTGAAGCGTCCACAAAGCACAAGAACTGTGATATGTCAATGATATAGATATCTCCTTGATCCGTTTATTAGAATATTTACACTGAAGAAGTTCCTGACTTGCGTTTTTTTGCATTGTTTATTATATTACCTTCGTTTTCCTGTGCTCTATGATTACCTGATTTGTTTTAAGTGCTTTGTGGTGTCGTTTATGGTTATATTTCTTCTTGTTGTTTGTCTTTATTGTGTTGCAGATCTTAGTATAAACTGCAAAAAAGACAAACTTTACCTTCTATCCCTTCTGCAATGTCGCTCACAAAGATATTGAACAGGACCGATCCCAACACTGATCCTTGTGCACTCCACTTAACACCATTCTCTCTTCAGAGTAGGTTACATTTACTGTCACACGCTGTCTTCTATCCGTCAACCAGTTTGTAATCCATGCCATCACCTTGGCGCTGACTTCCAAGCTTCTCATTTTATTCACAAGCCTCCTATGCGGGACTGTATCAAAAGCTTTGCTGAAATCCAAGTAGATCACATCGAGTGCACTTCCTCGATCCAATTCTTCAATCACCAAATAAAAAAAAATCAATCAGATTTGTCTGACAGGATCTTCTGCTGGTGAATCCATGCTGCCTCAGGTCAGAAATCCTCCTGACTATAGATAGTTCACTATTCTTTCCTTCAGAAGAGTCTCCATTACTTTTCCCACCACCGAGGTGAAGCTAACCAGCCTGTAGTTTCCAGCCTCCTCTCTGCTCCCACTCTTGTGAAGCGGGACCACCACCTCTCTTCTCCAATCACTCAGCACCATTCCCGTTTCCAGGGATTTATTGAACAGGTTGTGCAGCGGACCCACCAGCGCATCTGAGCTCCCTCAGAATCCTGAATGAACCTCATCAGGCCCCATAACTTTGTACACTTTCAATTTTCCTAACTCTTCCCAATTTCTTCTGTAAACGGAGTTTTATCTACTCCACCCCATACAGCTTCTTGTTAACTAGTGATGGTCCTTTTCCAGGGTCTTCTTTAGTGAACACCAAACTGAAGCATTTGTTTAATATTTCTCTGCCATTTCTTCATCTCTCTCCACACATTGACCATTTTCACCTTTCAATTTCACTATACTACTTTAGACCTTTCTCCTTTCTCTGATGTATCTAAAAAATGTTTTGTCACCTTGCTTTACCTCTTTGGCAATCCTTTCTTCCACCTCACTTTTTGCTTTCTTGATTACATTCTTCGTCTCCCTCAGTTTCACCAGATATTCTTCCTTGTGTACCTCTTTTTGGGATCCTTTATATTTCTTGAATGCTGTTCTTTTTTACTTTATTTTATCAACCACCTCCTTTGAGAACCAAATAGGTTTCTTATTTCTCTTGCTTTTGTTTACTTTTCTAACATATAGATTTGTTGCCTTTGTAATTGCTCTTTTTAGTTTGGCCCACTGTTGTTCCACCTCTCTCATTTTCTCCCAGTCTTCTAGTTCTACCTCCGGGTACTTCTCCATTTCAACAAAGTCCATATTTTTGAAATTCAAAACTTGGGTTTTTGTGTGACTTCTCCATATCCTATTTGCGATATCAAACCATACTGTTTGATGATCACTGGTGCTGAGGTAGGCACCCACCCAGACATTAGAGACATTATCCCCATTAGTGAGCACTAAGTCGAGTATAACTCCCTCTCTTATGGGTTCCATTACCATTTATTTGAACAGAGTCCCTTTCAGGGTATCCACTATCTTTATACTTCTGTTAGGTTCCGCAGAAGGGATTCTCCAGTCTACATCCAGCAGATTAAAATCACCAACAGTCAACCCTTCTCCCTTCTTTTCCATCTTTTGGATGTCTTCAACGAGATCTCTGTCTAGTTCTTTCATTTGAGTCGGAGGCCTCTAAACCACTCTGGTAAAAATGGATGCACCATCCTCTTTTTTTTTTTTTTTTTTTAGGATGGCCCATAATGCTTCTTCTCTACCCCACATTCCTTGCAGTTCAGTTGCTTAGATATTGTTTTTGACATAAAGAGCTACTCCTTTCCCTTTTCTGTCCTCTTTGTCCTTCCTTAACAAGTTAAACCCGGTATGGCCATATCCCAATCATGAGAATCTGGGAACCATGTCTTCATAACAGTAACAATGTCCAAGTCTACCTCCACATTAGAACTTGCCGGTCTGGGATTTTATTGCCTAGACTATAACCATTTGTGCTCATAGTTTTCCAGCTTCTCTCCTTCAGGTTACTGCTCTTCTTGGACTTCTTTTGTGCCTTATTCATCTGACATTTGTTATCCCCTTCACCCATTTCCTTTAGATTTGGGGGGGTGACATTCCAATTTCTTTCTGCTACCCCTGTTGTCTAGTTTAAATGCCTTATGGTATAGGATTTGAATTTATCTCTTAGGGTCCATTTTCCTGCCACAGACAGATGTAAGCCATCTTTGACATAGAGCCTTTTACTGTTCCATATTTGGCCCCAGCCTCCAATATATGCAAAACGTTGTTCCTTACACCAAGTTTTGAGCCATGCATTAAGGTTATCTATATGGCTTAGCCTCTCTTTCCCTTTTCCATGAACAGGTAACACTTCTGAAAAGTCTTCGCCATGTGACTAATCTGCTTCACCAGAGACTGAAAATCTCTCTGTATCATTTAAATGTTGTTTCTAGCAAGGTCATTGGTTCCCAGATGGATGATAATATCAACTTCAGAGTCCTTACTTTCTTCTTGGATTGCATTGACTTTCTGAAAAGCATTTCTACCAGCCGATGATCCTGGAAGGCTTTTAACTATGGTGTTTCCCTCAAAAAGAGTTCCCATATTAGTACCTCTGATGATTGAGTCTCCAGCACAATGAGCTTTTTCTTATGTTTATTGGTTGTATAATTGAATTTCTGCATGCATTGGGTTTCTTCTTTCCTTTCAGATACCACTTCAATCTCCATCGCTAGAGCATCATTATTTAAGACAGAGAAGGCATTTTTTATTTGTGTCACTTGAGAGAGTGTGTGTCTCTGCCTCACAGGTCGTATTCTACCAGAGCCCACTGTGATCTATTTGTTCTTGGGTTCCTGTACACTCTGTGTAAGGGAGGGGGACATGTGGGCTGCACAATTGTGAAGAATGGATGTCTTTGGGTCACAGGTCTTATTCTATCTGAGCCCACTGAAAACCACATTTTTCTGGGCTTTTGAATTTTCTGTGGTAAGGGGGAAACGGTTCCTGAATTCTGTAAAGTGGGTGAGGATTTCTTGGTGGTTTCTGATACTTTCTTTATTGTAGCTAATGTTGCATCAGAGATGGACCCTTGGGCCGAGGTGGGGTTGACGCAACCCGTAAGTAAGGACCTATGGGTCCCCACTGTCGGCAGGTGGAGTGGGCTGAAGATAGAGGCCACTGGAGCTTCACCTATACCAGTCCTCGTTCCCTGCGGGTTGAGCCTTTGGGAGCTGGGGCCGGCAGGACTTAGGTGGGCCTTGAGATTGGTTTGTGAGAGAAGTTGGCTCAGTCTAGAGACAGCAGTCGATAGATGGTGTAGTACTACCTTGGACTGGGTACAGTACTGGAACTTGGGTGCCAATGGAATGGAGAGTACTTGGAGGCGCTCGAGCAAAGATAGGCCGAAACCTGAGAAGTTCACATCCAGGGAGTAGGCTAAGAGAGGCATCAATGACAGGCTTGGATCAGGGCTGGCGGCAAGCGGAGATCGTGGAAAGCAATGTAGAATTCTGAACACGGAGAAGTCTATAGCGTAGTCAATCGAGGTGATGGTCTGATCACGGAGAAGTCAAGCGTAGTCAATCAAGGCAATGGTCTGGTCACGGAGAAGTCAAGCATAGTCAGCTGTAGCAAAGGTCTGGGTCTGGAGATAGGCAGAAGAATAGTTGGGCGTAGCAGAGGTCTGGTTCTGGAGATAGACAGAAGAGTAGTCGGGCGTAGCGGAGGTCTAAGTCTGGAGATAGGCAGAAGAGTAGTCAGGCGTAGCAGAGGTCTGGGTCTGGAGATAGGCTAAAGCGTAGTCAAACAAAGCAAAGTTGATATCAATAGAGTCAGTCCAACACATAGACAGGGCAGGAATGATGAGGCAAGAACCGGGAACAACGAAGGTCAGGAACAAGGAATAGAGAGGTTGCTCTATCAGCAACGAGTACTCGGAGTACTCGGAGGCCTATTACAAAGACAATGCTATGGAGTGAGGCCTGAGCTTAAATACACTGGAGAGTCTGATGCCATCATCTGGGACTGTGGCCAGGTTCCCACCGCGGGCCCTTCAAAAGGATTAGCAATGTGCGAGAGTGAGCGCCTAGGGAGGGGCGCGGTGCGGGTGGTGGCATCTCTCCACGCGGAGAGGCCTGACGAGCAATGGCATCTTGACTGGCAACACTGGGGACCATGGCAGAGCCGAAGGCACCGGAGGCGGGCCGAGGTCAGAGCCAGCAGCCTACCGCCTCCAGCGAGGAGGAACCTGGAGCTGGAGTCCGTGTAAGAAGGTGAGGGGGCCGTGCTGCGGGTCTGCTGCGGACGGCACGCGTAACAGCTAATTCAGCTTTAAGGTGAACCAATTCCTTTTTTAGGGTAGACAGATTTGAACAAATGGGGCAAGCCCTAAGTTTCCAGATGATTTGCCTCAAGATAAAGGTTCCATAATTGTTACATTGGATAGTCCTCATTTTACGCATTTGATTTGATAGAGAACACCTTAAGAATTACCAAATTAGCAAATTATCTTGTTACCAATTATGTATTCCAGTCAGATGTATTAGCTACTATAATTTTAGTTTACATGGAGCTATAGAGATTTTGTAGGATCCTCTGTGTACTTAAAGTAAGGCAAATATATATATAATTTATTTTTCTTTTTTGGTGATTTTTTTTTTTTATATCCTCTCTTAGCACTGTTAAAATTCAATAGCTCTACTCCAGCCTACCTTCCGCCACAATGCAAACCCACAGAACATTTAATTATATTTCAAAGATATCAGGCAGTAATATCATATACTTAACTTTTGGAGCTTTGAGCCTTGTGGACAGGAACTGACCAGTAAGCAGACTGGCACTTTTTCCTGCAATTCACAAGTCGATCTGCCTGCTATTGACTAGGAATAGCCGCTCCCCAAGACAAGCTTCCTCTGTTAGGTAAGTAGAATTGTTTAATTATTTAATTCTTCCCCTCCTTTTCTAATATTTTGATTCAATATCACTACTTGTCGAACAAGGCTGGCCATGACTTTGGAGAGAGTTCTTCTGCTGGCTAGATGGAAGAAGCCTGCTGGGTGTTATGCATGCTGGACGCGGCAGACCTGCGGCTCGGCCCCCTCACCTCTCTCAAGTGAATCCAGTGCCTGGTCCCTCGTTCCTGGCGGTGGTAGGCCACCGGCTCCATCCTCGGGCCACCCCTGGAGCATCTGACTCAGCTACAGATCCTGGTGCCTCCGGTTCAGCTACAGATCCTTGTGCTCCGTGTCAGGCCTCTTCACGTGGCCTGCGGAGATACACCGCCACTCAGCACTGCGTCCCTCCCTAGGCGTGCGTGTGCGCATCACTGTGTCTTAAGTAGGGCCCGTGGCAGGAACCGAGCCACGGCCCCAGATGATGACGTCAGCGGTGCTCCAGTACTTAAGCCCGGGCTCCGCTCCCTAGTATTGCCTTTGCAAAAGGTCTTCTCGCTGGTCAAGTACTCGTTGCCTCCTAGAGATTCTCCTCGCTCCTGGTTCCTGATCTTCGCTGACTCCTGTTCCTGGTTTCCTCGTTTCTGTGTTCCTGATCCTCAACCTATCTTCGGATTGCCTTCTCAGACTTTGACCTCTGCTTTGCCTGACCACGCCATTGACTCTCTCCAGACCCGGACCTCTGCATTGCCTGACTACTCCGTTGCCTCTCTCCAGACCCGGACCTCTGCATTGCTTGACTACGTTCTTGACTCTCTCCTCGTCCAGATCTCAGCCTTGCTTGCCACTGCTTTCAGATCACCGCCGGCCCCGACACCAGCTTGCCCTACGACGCCTCTTCAGTCTATGTCCTGGACTTGGCCTATTCAGGCTTCGGCCTGTTCTTGCTTGGGTGCCCCAGTCTGAATTTGGTTCTATTGGCGCCCGGGTCTCCGGGACTCCGCCTCATCCAGTAATGACTTCTTCTCTCCTCTGTTGCTGCCTCTGGGCTAACCTCATTCCTTCCATCGACGACAACATACGGAGGCCCACCTAAGTCCAGCCGGCCCCGGCACCCAAAAGCTCAACCCATGGGGAAAGAGGGCTGGTATTGGTACGGGTCCCCTCCATCCATCAGCCCACTCCACCTGCTGATGGTGGGGACCCGTAGGATCCCTCCTACAGGTTACATCAACCCCACCTCGGCCCAAGGGTCCACCTCCAGTGCAACACTGGGTCCTCCCTGACTACAAGTTCCTGTGCCAGCTAGATGGAAGAAGCCTGCTGGGCCTATCCTATCTACAGAGTTTCTGTGCCAGCTGGATGATGGGGATGGTCTACTCTACCAGTGTTGTCCTGCTGTCTACTTCTAATGCCCTCTTCAATGCTCTGCCCATATTCCAGTCCCCTTGATGCCATTTCCAATCACAGGCCAGTTGCTGTCTCTTCTCACCATGTCTCATCTCCTGCTCCTGATGCTGGTGTCTCATCTCATCTCATCTCATCCTGCTGCTGCCTCTATGCTGCTGTGTCATCTTATCTCATCTCATCCTGCTGCTGCCTCCATGCTGCTGTGTCTTCTTCTGGGGCTGCTGCCTCCATGCTGTGCTCTCCAGCCCTGGTCCTGCTGCCTGCTACTTAACCTTTGCTGCCTTGGCCCTTGGGTTGTCCCATTGAGTGTGCTCTTTAAATATGGATTGTCTGGGGCCTTCACTTGAACTCTGCTACCTTGGCCTTTAGCATGTCCCCTTGAGTGCATTCTTTCAACATGGACTGTCTGGGGGCCTTTTGGTTTACATCACATAGTTATGCTCCTATCAGCTCTAAAATTAGAGCTATACTGTAGCTATTGGGTTGCCTCTTCCGCTTTCTATGTTCTTTGCTGTAATCATGATTGTGCAAAAGAATAAGATGCTAATAGGGATGTGAATCATTTTTTGATATTTTTTAAATGTCAAAAATCGTTAGAGTGTGCGATACAATAGAAATTTTCCCGATTTATCGTGAAAAATCGTTACTCCCGTTAGTGTCCACTAACGGGAGTTATTTGGGGGGAGGGCGGGAAAACCGGCACACCAAAACAACCCCTAAACCCACCCCGACCCTATAAAAATAATCCCTTACCTTCCCCCACCCTCCCGAACCCCCCCAAAACATTTTACGAGTACCTGGTGGTCCAGTGGGGGCGTGGGGACCGATCTCCCACTCTTGGGCCATCGGTGCCATTTTGGCTGCCACTCAAAAATGGCGCCGATGGCCCAATAAAAACTCACCCAACCCTTTAAAAATGACCCCTTAGCTTCCCCCAGCCTCCCGATCCCCCCAAAACATTTTAAAATTACCTGGTGGTCCAGTGGTGGTCCCGGGAGCGATCTCCCGTTCTCGGGCCGTCGGCTGCCACTCATAAAGATGGCGCCGATGGCCCTTTGCCCTTACCATGTGACAGGGTATCCGTGCCATTGGCCGGCCCCTGTCACATGGTAGGAGCACTGGCTGGCTGGCACCATCTTTAAAAATGGCCGCCTTTCTCAACTGCAATCTACTAACAAATTAGCTGCATGGCTTTTCTTTCTTCAACATTGCTATGACCATGTAACCCTTCTTCTCAAGTTGCTAAATTGGCTCTCTGCCCTCTTCCACATACAATTTGCTCTTCTCTTACTCATCTACGAGTGCATTCACACTGTGTTTCTCATTATCTATCTTCGCTAGGGTTGCCAACTGGCTCCAGATTTTCAAGACAGGTTGATCCATTGCATGCTAGGACTTACTCTGCTTTTCCTATTGCATTCTCTAAAAAAAAAAAAAGCAAGACTAAAGGTACCTGCATGTAATGGAGTAAAACCAGGACTGGATCAACTTGTCCTGAAAATCTGGAGCCAGTTGGCAACCCTAATCTTTACTTCTCTCCCCTACACCCTTCTTTGTAAACTCTGTTCATCAGGCAAGTTGCTCTTATCTGTGCCCTTCTCCTCCACTACCAATTCCTGTGCTTACCTCCCTGCTGAGCACTATACCTGGAACAGACTCCATGAAATGCCCCTCTCTAGCCACATTCAAATTCACTGCTTTTGTCTAGTAGTGCTTTATAATGGGCTGATACAGTAAAAGTCACTGTATCGGCCACTGTATCGGCCACTCTCCTGTGCGCGCGATTTAGTATCGGTCCGCATGCAAATGAGGGCCCGTGGTAAAAAGAGGCGCTAGGGACACTAGCGCGTCCCTAGCACCTCTTTTTTAACAGGAGCGTTGGCTGTCAAACTCGCTGACAGCCATGGTTTCGGAAACCGGACGCCGGCAAAATTGAGCGTCCGGTTTTCAACCCATTTTCCTATTTTAAATTAATTTTTTAAAATTTTAAATTATTTTTAATTTTTGGGACTTCAGACTTAATATCGTCATGATATTAAGTTGGAGGGTGTACAGAAAAGCAGTTTTTACTGCTATTCTGTGCACTTTCCCGGTGCCGGCAGAAATTAATGCCTACCTTTGGGTAGGCACTAATTTCTGAAAGTAAAATGTGCAGCTTGGCTACACATTTTACTTACTGAATCGTGTGGGAATAACTAATAGGGCCATCAACATGCATTTGCATGTTGCGGACGCTATTAGTTTGGGGGGGGGGGGGTGTTGGCCGCGCATCAAAAACATGCGTCCAAATGCGGGTTAACAGTGCATTCCGTTGGAGCGCACTGTACTGTATCGGCCTGTAAGTGATAAATAGTAGTAGAAGTAGTGTATGGAGGAGAGAGGTGGGAGCCTGTGTATGTGACACACTTTCTCTTAGGGCTGATAGAAGGGTATTAGATGCCCTAGACCAGTGATGGCGAACTCCAGTCCTCGAGTGCCACAAACAGGCCAGGTTTTCAGGATAGCCACAATGGTATGAGAAAGATTTGCCTGCACTGCTTCTATTGTATGGAAATCTATCTCATGCATATTCATTGTGGCTATCCTGAAAACCTGGCCTGTTTGTGGCACTCGAGGACTGGAGTTCGCCATCACTGCCCTAGACAAACCTTACAGCCTTTCATTCCACCTTCCCTCCCCTCCCCACATAATTAAAACTTATACATTCTTTTCCATTTTAAAATTTAACTTCCCCAAACTAAAAAGATTGATTGCATATGGAAAACAGACATTCAAAGTGCAATCTTCTGAAGTAAAAATACAACTTATAACATATATATTATATAGGCATACACTGCAAAAAAAACAACACACTTTCAATAATAATAGTTTAATAGACTTAAAAAACCTACATTTCTCATAGTAATCAAGGCAGTTTACTGGATCCCATATGATATTAGGCCTATGGTAAAGTGCACTGGGTGTGGACTTGGCCTACAGAAAGCCAGGAATAAACTGAACTACAATTCCAGTATAGTAAGCCTTCCATATCATAATTGCCAGCACCCAACCTATGAAAAAACCATACTGCAAATATTACATCAGGCCCTAAACACCAATACACCTCCTATTAGGAAACCAGATTAAAGCCAGGTTGCTATAAATCCCTACACAGAAACTACATGCTAGCAGAATACTTCAAGCCTTAGTCGCACAAGCAGAACACAGACTCACCAAATACAGAATAAAGAGATCATAAAATATAAATTGAAACGTGCAGACAAAAATTGAACTGGAAATCACAAGAAGCCAAACTCTGTAAGCAACACAAACACAATTAAGAAATATAAAACATTAAACATACCAATATAAAGAATGTCAAATCTGCTGATAAATTCAGCCAATTAAAAACACATATAAAAATGTTTAAAATATTATCAAACACTAATAAAATATTTCAAAACAGCAGATACGTCACATCTAATAATTAAAAATAACAAGGATAAAAAAACCCAAAATCTCCCAGTCTCCATACCTGGGAACTTGAGATTTCTAGTCCTGCTGAGATTGTCGTAGATTGGAGGAGGGTGCACAAACTTTAACCTCTCTCACACACATATATACTGGTACTCTCACTTACACACACACACACACACACACACACACACGTGTGCAGGCACTCTCCCTCATAGACATACACAAAAATCCTCTCATATATACACATACACACACCCCCACCACCCTTTCATACACACACATACAATCACACACAAACACAAATACACACACAACCACCCTTTCATACATACACACACACACTGGCTCCCTCTATCAGGCATACAGACATGCTAGCTCTCACTCACTCCTGCACACACATAGACACACACATTGGCTCTCTCTCGGTCAAGCACGCATATACATGTGTTTCCTCTCTCTCAAGCACAGGCACATGCTTCTCTCTCAGCACATATGCTTACATGTACACACACACACTTCCTCTCTCTCAGACACACATGCTTACATGTACACACACATGCTTTCTCTCTGTCAGACACACATATTTACACACACACATAGACACATGCTTTCTTTAGCAGGTGTGCAGGACCTGCCAACATGGGGCCTCCTTTAGTTGGGCCGCTGGGCAGGACATGCTCCCCCAGCAGACACAGTGCCTCCTCTATTGGCCTCTGGGTGGGATGCGATCTCCCGGTGGCTATGGAGCCTCCTCCATTTAAGCTTAAGGGCGGGATGGGATGCCCCGACTGCTAGGGCCTCTTTCAATTGGGCTGCCGGGCAGGATGCAATCCCCCGGCGGCTACTGGGCCTCCTCCATTTTTGCCACCGGGTGGGACGGGATCCCCCAGCAGCCGAGACCTCTTTCAATTCAGCTGCCGGGCCAGATGTGATCCCCCGACGACCACTGGGCCTCCTCCATTTCGGCCACCGAGTGTGATGGGATCCCCCGGCAGCTGAGGCCTCTTTCAATTGAGCTGCCGGCTGAGCGGAATGCGATCCCCTGGCATTTACATTTATTAAAATTTATAAACCGCCTAACACTTAAAAAGGTGGTGAACAAAATAACAAACATAATTTAAATCAGAAAACAAGAAATAAAACATAAAACAATGTACAATTAAAATTTTTAAAAATTAAAATATGTTAAAATGGTGCATAAAATAAGAAATATTAAATTAAAACAACTGATAAGCACAAGAGTTAAAGGAAAAACGAACTTAACCATAGGCTAAATTAAATAAAAAGGTCTTAATGTGTTTTCTGAATTGGGTGAGCGAATCACATTGTCTGATTTCTATGGGAAGTTAATTCCATAGGGTTGGTGCTATGAAAGAGAAAGCATACTCACGAGTAATGTGGAGTTTGGCTAATTTTGGTGATGGAATTTCCAGTAAGCCTCTTTGCGAAGAGCAGTCTAGTTGGTTGATAGAATTTTAAGATCGCGTTTGCCCAGTGACATTTTTGATCATTAAGAAGTTTGTGTACAAGCATTCTGATTTTGTATTTGATGCGTTCATTGATTGAGAGCCAGTGTAATTCCATTAAGGTGGGAGTAATGTGTTCGTATCGTTTAGTACCAGTAATAAGCCATGCGACAGAATTAAGCAAAAGTTGTAAAGATTTGATATGAGTTTGTGAGATGCCAGTGTATAAGCTATTGCAATAGTCAAGAATTGGAAAGATGGAGGCTTGAAGCACGGTACAAAAGTCTGGTGGATGTAGTAGTTTTTTAACATTGGAAAGAATACGAAGTCTGTAAAAACCTTGTGAAATGACTTGCTTAATTTGCGGATGGAATGAGAGAGTGTTATCAATAAGGACAACTAGTCTTCGGATATGGATTTTGAATGGGAAATGAATGACCTGCTAGAGTTGTGAGTTTTTCATTAAAGGTTGAGTGAGGACTATGAATGACTAAGAATTCAGTTTTAGACATGTTTAGGGATAACTTGTGTTTGAGCCAGGATGTGATAGCAGAAAAGCAAATTTGAAGATTATCTAAAGTATGCTTCCCTGTGGCGGCCACTGGGCCTCTTCCATTTTGGGGCCGGGCGGGATGGGATCCCCCGGCAGCCAGAGCTTCTTTCAGTTGAACTGCCAGGCGAGATGTGATCCCCCGGCGGCCATGGTGCCTCCTCCATTTCGGTGCCGGGCGAGTTGGGATCTCCTGGTGACCACAGGCCTCTTCTCCTCTTCCACAGTCCCGCTGGTCTTATTGCTCCCGGGGGCGCCGGGAGGGAACAAGCTGTGTGTGGCAACACATGAGCACAGATTAGGGAACATTGCCGGCAGCCATGTGCTTTCTTCAGTTCAGCCACTGGGTAAGATGGGAAAATAAAGACTGCCCCCAGTACACCACTGCCCGGAGTTTTCTGCTGCTGGCCCGGAAAACCAGCAATTCCTTTAGAATTGCCGGGTCTCCGGGCCAAATCCAGAGAGTTCCCAGGTATGAGGGTGAAGCGGCTGTGGCAGGAAGGTTTCAGGGGCAATTTTGCCACCTCAAAATCTTGCCACCTGAAATGGCCGCCTCACCCTGCCTCATTATAGAACTGCCCCTGAACTTATACCATCTATTGGGAAGGAAGTATTTTTCTGCCCACTTTCTTGTCCAGGGCTGGAAGTTAAGATCTGCTTCCAGAGCAGGCCTATCCCCCTGAAAGGACCCATGAGAATCGGATTAGGGTGAAGGAGGAAAGAGGAAGATCTGGAGACTCCCAATCTAAGTCCCCATCCTGGGATGCAGGACCATAGACAGAATGACGTTTGGGACAGGCAACATGGACCTCAGGTACTTAGGGCACCAGGGACCCCACAAACAGCTAGGACCCCCAAATCAGAGGGACCCAACATCTCAACTCCCCAAACTGAGGGACACTTACACAGAAGAAAAACTGTAAACATCTTGTACTGTAAAGTTTCTACCAAACCTGGAAGCAAATGGACTTTAATTTTTCTATACATCTTGATTGCATTATTACAATTCCCAATAAAATATTATTTGAATACCCAGCTTGTGAGTCACAATTGGTCTGTTCAGTACCTGCACTCAAGTGCTATGGTGAAACACACGTATGGGAGAACACAAATGCTCTGGCCAAGAAGATTAGCCTTCACCTCCACAGAAAGGATCCACCCCTTGGAAACAGAAGAGCTGGGGAAAAGGCAGAGGAGCTAGGCCAGCCACACAAAGAAATTATTTTATGGGCCCTTAGGATATATGCCAGCCGCCAAGAAAGGGTTACAGTAGTGTTCTAGGACATGGTATAATATTTGCATTGCTGCCATGTCATAGATAAGGCTGCTGCTGTTTTGAGTCCTGAGGGGTTGTGTTACTTCTCAAAATGTTTGGCAGTGAAGGGTTTGCAGTTACTGAGATGTGTGTGTGTGTGGAAGAATGAGTGTGCATGTTCGTGAGAGTCTGGGAAGTACATGAGAGGAATGAGAGTGTGTGTGTGTGTGTGTGGTTTGTCAGAATGAGTAAGTATGCATGTGAAAGAGAGTGAGAGTGAATATGCAAGTGTGTTAGTGTGTGTATGTAGGAACGTTGGTGTGCATGATGCTCCAATGTTTCCTCTAAGGATTGGGTTGCAGCGTGTATACAATTGATAGGCTTTTTCCATGAAAAACAGTAGTGCTTATAAGGTAATTAAATCAGCAATTTTTGCTCAGGAGCAAAAGCTTTGCACACAGCAACCCAGTCCTTACAGGGAATATTGACTATAGTGTTGCTATTTCAGTCTTACCTGATAGCAATGCTGGTAACATTGCTTTCAGAGCAACACGGTAAGCAAGCGGGAACAAGATAAGAATCTACCACCTCCCAACTCAGTCAGAGGATTGGGAGCTTCTGGGTGGGGAAAGAGGAGCCCTGGAGTCAGCTCTTTAATTTTCATATCTGGTAGGGGAGGGGGTCTTTGGGCTGCTATGATGTACACATTAGGTTTTTTTTTTTGGGAGAGGGGGGGAATAAGGTGCTAAGCACCAATATGTTTTAGAATTATTGTAGGGGTTAGGCTGCAGGAGTGCAGGATCAGGCCTGCTTGATTGTTCTTTTTTTTTGTAACTTAAACCCACTAAATTTAAATGCAGCCAATTAGGTCTAAAGATATCCCTGTAAATGTACCTGGACAACTTTTAGACCTACTCTTGACCATAAAAAAAACCCACAACAACTTACCTGGATAATTTTATCTGAATATCATCACTACCCAGCTGAGGTTAAGCCCTGCACCTAGAATTCCTCTTTTTATCTGGGTACATTTTTGCCAGATAATGAGCTATATTTCTTAATAAAGAGGGGAAAAAGATATCAAAGTAATTATGGATGCAGCTGAAATGTATCTGTATGACAGAGTAAACACTAATTAGAGATGAATTGTCCTGTCAAGTTTCCTTGGGGGGGTCCAGTAGCACTCTAAACACAACTCAGGCTTCAACTGACCATTCTCTAGTGCAGTTAGGTGAGTGATTTCAGATGGAGAAAATCTGGACTCTGCCAGGATTTCTGGCTTTCAAAGAGGTGTTCCCCCCTCCCCCCCTCATTGCAGTAATGTCCCCATCTGGTGAGCCCCAGGACAGAACTAGGGAGCAAGCCTGCTTACTAAAAAGGCAAGCTTGGTGTGCCAAGAAGAAAAAAGAAACCTAATACAGGAACAGTTTCAATCTCTCAAAAGGAAGGATGGAAAAATAAACAAAGGGATGCTCCTTCTTGTTACCAAGAGTTCCAGCCCACATTCAAGCCTTGGGGTTGAGGCACAAACTCTCCCCTTCACCCCCACTACTGTGCCAAACCTTCAACCCTGTCCCTTGCTTGAAGGTGAAAAAAAAATTCCAGCAACAAACATTCATTAGAAACATAAGAAACATAAGAAATTGCCATGCTGGGTCAGACCAAGGGTCCATCAAGCCCAGCATCCTGTTTCCAACAGTGGCCAATCCAGGCCACAAGAACCTGGCAATTCCCAAACACCAAGAAGATCCCATGTTACTGATGCAATTAATAGCAGTGCCTATTCCCTAAGTAAAATTGATTAATAGCCATTAATGGACTTCTCCTCCAAGAACTTATCCAAACCTTTTTTGAACCCAGCTACACTAACTGCATTAACCACATCTTCTGACAACAAATTCCAGAGCTTTATTGTGCGTTGAGTGAAAAAGAATTTTCTCCGATTAGTCTTAAATGTGCTACTTGCTAACTTCATGGAATGCCCCCTAGTCCTTCTATTATTCGAAAGTGAAAATAACTGAGTCACATCTACTCGTTCAAGAACTCTCATGATCTTAAAGACCTCTATCATATCCCCCCTCA
Source organism: Rhinatrema bivittatum (assembly GCF_901001135.1). Classification (NCBI taxonomy): domain Eukaryota; kingdom Metazoa; phylum Chordata; class Amphibia; order Gymnophiona; family Rhinatrematidae; genus Rhinatrema; species Rhinatrema bivittatum. Next base: position 513,110,777 of record NC_042616.1, read on the forward strand.
GCCGTCTCTTCTCCAAGCTGAACAGCCCTAACCTCTTCAGCCTTTCCTCATAGGGAAGCTGTTCCATCCCCTTTATCATTTTGGTTGCCCTTCTTTGTACCTTCTCCATCGCAACTATATCTTTTTTGAGATGCGGTGACCAGAATTGTACACAGTATTCAAGGTGCGGTCTCACCATGGAGTGATACAGAGGCATTATGACATTTTCCATTTTATTAACCATTCCCTTCCTAATAATTCTTAACATCTATTTGCTTTTTTGACTGCTGCAGCACACTGAGCCGACGATTTTAAAGTATTATCCTAGATCTTTTTCCTGGGTGGTAGCTCCTAATATGGAACCTAACATCATGTAACTACAGCAATAGTTATTTTTCCCTATATGCAACACCTTGCATATAGGGAAAAAAAATACTACAAGCCTTGCCCCAGCTTCAGAGGGCCTGTACAAGTTCTGCTCAAAGCAATCTTCATATGTCTCCTTTGAAGGGTTTCAGGTACAGTATTTTCAGCTAATGGACGCTTGTAAAATTGAGCCTCTGTTTTCCTAACCCGCACACAGCCACTTCTCCTGGGCACCCGATGCCGGGGAAGTGCTAGGGACGCACAATTTCCCCTAGCGCCTCCTTTTTACACAGCAGCTCATTTGCCTACTGCATCACGCGCCCAGGAGAGGAGGATGGGTGCGCGTTAGGAAAGCGGGCACCCAGTTTGGACGCACAGTTTTAGTATGTCTGTATTTCATTGGCCTGCTTGTCAGTGGGGAACTTCAAACACAGTCTGATATCACAGAGGTGGAGGAGATGGAAGTGGAGGGGTCAGATTTAGGGGAGGCTGTGGAAGTTAGCTGAAAATACTGTACCTGAAACCCTTCAAAGGAGACATATGAAGATTGCTTTGAGCAGAACTTGTACAGGCCCTCTGAAGCTGGGGCAAGGCTTGTAGTATTTTTTTTCCCTATATGCAAGGTGTTGCATATAGGGAAAAATAACCCATGCTATAGTTACACAGTGTTAGGTTCGATATTAGGAGCTACCATCCAGGAAAGAGATCTAGGCGTCATAGTGGATAATACTTTAAAATCGTCGGTTCAGTGTGCTGCGGCAGTCAAAAAAGCAAACAGAATGTTAGGAATTATTAGAAGGGAATGGTAAATAAAACGAAAAATGTCATAATGCCTCTGTATCGCTCCATGGTGAGACCGCACCTTGAATACTGTGTATAATTCTGGTTGCCGCATCTTAAAAAAGATATAGTTGCGATGGAGAAGGTACAGAGAAGGGCAACCAAAATGATAAAGGGGATGGAATAGCTCCTCTATGAGGAAAGACTAAAGAAGTTAGGACTGTTCAGCTTGGAGAAGAGACGGCTGAGGGGGGATATGATAGAGGTGTTTAAAATCATGAGAGGTCTAGAACGGGTAAATGTGAATCTGTTATTTACTCTTTCGGATAATAGAAGGGGGCACTCTATGAAGTTAGCATGTAGCACATTTAAAACTAATCAGAGAAAATTCTTTTTCACTCAACGCACAATTAAACTCTGGAATTTGTTGCCAGGAGATGTGGTTAGTGCAATTAGTGTAGCTGGGTTTAAAAAAGGTTTGGATAAGTTCTTGGAGAAGTCCATTACCTGCTATTAATCAAGTTGACTTAGAAAACAGCCACTGCTATTACTAGCATAAGTAGTATGGGATAGACTTAGTTTTTGGGTACTTGCAGCCTGGATTGGCCACTTTTGGAAACAGGATGCTGGGCTTGATGGACCCTTGGTCTGACCCAGTATAGCATGTTCTTATGTTCTTAGGTTTGTAGCCCATTGCTCTAACCACTAAGCTGCTCCTCCACATTTTTCAACACACATTTTCTGCGTACAAAATTCCTTACTGCAATAAGTCTTGCACACAAAAAATGCATTTTCAAGAGCAGGTAATACTGTGCATTCAGCTGAACATACCTTATTGCATTGGCCTTTTGATTAGCCCAAGATTTCGTCTGCCATTTGGATGCCCAATTTTCCAGTCTCACAAGGTCTTCCTGCAATTTATCACAATCTGCTTGTGATTTAACTACTCTGAACAATTTTGTATCATCTGCAAATTTGATTACCTCACTCATTGTATTCCTTTCCAGATCATTTATAAATATATTGAAAAGCACGGGTCCCAGTACAGATCTCTGAGGCACTCCACTGCCCACCCCCCTCTACTGAGAAAATTATCCATTTAATCCTACACTCTGTTTCCTGTCTTTTAACCAGTTTGTAATCCACGAATGGATATCACCAACTAACTATCCCATGACTTTTTACTTTTCCTAGAAGTCTCTCATGAGGATCTTTGTCAATGTTATTGTTTGTGAGGTTTTGGGTAGACCCTTGGACACTGTGGCAGATGACCATACCCACGGGGAGCGGGGGGGGGGGGGGGGGGGAAGTCCCGTGAGAGGCCACAGGTCAGGCTCAGCTTTAGGACACACAACACAGAATTATCTTTTATTAAACAGAGTTGAGAAGCCACCAGAGGTGTCAGTAGTGAGTAGAGATGAAGCCCGGCTGGGCTTGTAGTCCCTCAGGACACTGGAACAATGATCCCTCAATAGCTGTGCTGTAGTGGAGAGAAAATGAGATAGTGAGTACAGTGGAGCATACACAGGGTTCTGGTATAGAGCCTCGTTGGTAGATTACTCACACAGCAGTTTCTCCCGGAAGGTAACACAGCAGCTGGAATAGAGGCAGGCCCTCGAGGAGCGAGTACCTGGTTCCAGGGAACAGCTCTGAGAGAGTATAGATAGTAACTCACTGATGGTGTAGGCAGCGGGCTCTTCCAAGCAGAAGTGAGCTCAGGCAGTGAGTCCGGGAACATGGGCCCTCGAGGAGCGAGTACCGGTTCCAGACAGCGACCTGAAAGAAAAGAGAGAGGCCCCCGAGGAGCGGGTACCCCGATAGAGTAAGTCCAATTAAGGAGAGGCAGAGTAGCTAGGCACGGAGAGCGAATCCCATCCGTAAGGAGTCCCCTTGCTAACTCGATTAGCTAGCGAACAGAGTAGGCTTTTGTATCCGGGATGCGTGACGTCATCACAGGGGGACGCCCCTGAGGTTCGCGCCAAAGAAGGAATAAAAAGCAGGGCCGTGCAGCGCACGCGCCCTATGGTAGCTGAACAACATGGCAGGAAGCAGCGCCCAAGCCGGACCGGGGATGCCGGAGAGGACGCCAGGCAGAAGCCGCGGCAGCCAGACGTCCATCAACCGCGGGAGGAGTCGCCAAAGAGGTAAGGAGGGCGGAGTGGAGACGTCGGGCAGCGACAGTTGTAACAGTCAAATGCCTTCTGAAAATCCAAATACACTACATCTACTGGTTCACCTTTATTTACATGTTTATTAACCCCTTCAAAAAAGTGAAGCAGATTTGTGAGGCAAGACTTGCCTTGGGTAAAGCCATGCTGACATTGTTCCATTAAACCATGTCTTTCTATATGTTCTGTGATTTTGATCTTTAGAACACTTTCCACTATTTTTCCTGGCACTGAAGTCAGGCTAACCGGTCTGTAGTTCCCCGGATCACCCCTGGAGCCCTTTTTAAATATTGGGGTTACATTAGCCACCCTCCAGTCTTCAGGTACAATGGATGATTTTAATTATAGGTTACAAATTTTTCTAATAGATCTGAAATTTCATTTTTGAGTTCCTTCAGAACCCTGGGGTGTATACCATTTGGTCCAGGTGATTTACTACTCTTCAGTTTGTCAATCAGGCCTACCACATCTTCTAAGTTTACTGTGATTTGGTTTAGTCCATCTGAATCATTACCCATGAAAACTTCTCCGGAACGGGTAACTCCCCAACATCCTCTTCAGTAAACACTGAAGCAAAGAAATCGTTTAATCTTTCCGCGATGGCCTTATCTTCTCTGTGCCCCTTTAACCCCTCGATCATCTAACGGTCCAACTGACTCCCTCGCAGGCTTTCTGCTTCGGATATATTTTAAAAAGTTTTTACTGTGAGTTTTTGCCTCTACGGCCAACTTCTTTTCAAATTCTCTCTTAGCCTGTATTATTAATGTCTTACATTTAACTTGCCAGCACTTATGCATTATCTTACTTTCTGCTGTTGGATCCTTCTTCCAATTTGTGAACGAAGATCTTTTGGCTAAAATAACCTCTTTCACCTCACCTTTTAATCATGCCTTCTTTCCACCTTTCTTAATGTGTGGAAAATATCTGGACTGTGCTTCTAGGATGGTATTTTTTAACAATGTCCATGCATCTTGCACACTTTTTACCTTTGTAGCTGCTTTCAGTTTTTTTCTATTTTTCTCATTTTATCGTTTCCCTTTTGAAAGTTTAGCACCACAGCAGTGGATTTGCTTACTATCCCCCTTCCATTCATTAATTCAAATTTGATCATATTATGATCACTATTGCCAAGTGGCCCCACCACCGTTACCTCTCTCACCAAATCCTGTGCTCCACTTAGAATTAGATCTAAAATTGCTCCCTCTCTCATAGGTTGCTGAACCAATTGCTCCATAAAACTGTTATTTATTCCATCCAGGAACTTAATCTCTCTAGCATGTCCCGATGTTACATTTACCCAGTCAATATTAGGGTAATTGAAATCTCCCATTATTACCGCACTACCAATTTGGTTAGCTTCCCTAATTTCTCTTAGCATTTCACTGTCAGTCTCACCATCTTGGCCAGGTGGACAGTAGTATACTCCTATCACTATTCTCTTCCCCAACACACAAGGGATTTCTACCCATAAAAATGTGATTGTGCATTTAGTCTCATGCAGACCTTTATTCTGTTGGGCTCTATGCCATCCCGGGCATAAAGCACCACCCCGCCTCCTAGATGCTCCTCTCTGTCATTGCAATATAATTTGTACCCCGGTATAGCACTGTCTCATTGGTTATCCTCCTTCCACCATGTCTCTGAGATGCCAATTAAGTCTATGTCATCATTCAGTGCTATACATTCTAATTTTCCCATCTTACTTCTTAGACTTCTGGTATTAGCATACAAACATTTCAAAGTGTGTTTTTTTGTTTGTATTTTCATTCTGCTTTTTAATTGAAAAGGAATAAATTGGAATTTTTTTAGCTCAGTTGAGTGTTTAATTATAGGCACTTGGACTACTTTTCTTATTATTGGAACCTCACTGTTGGGATGCCCTAATTCTAATGCATCATTAGTATCCTTTGAAGATACCTCCCACTGAACCATGCGCTGCTAAGTGACTGTCGGCTTTCCCCTTTGTTCTAGTTTAAAAGCTGCTCTATCTCCTTTTTATAGGTTAGCGCCAGCAGTCTGGTTCCATCCTGGTTAAGGTGGAGCCTATCTGTATGGAAAAGACTCCCCCTTCCCCAAAAGGTTCCTCAGTTCCTTACAAAACAGAATCCCTCTTCCTTGCACCATTGTCTCATCCACGCATTGAGCCTCTAGAGCTCTGCCTGCCTCTGGGGACCTGCGCGTGGAACAGGGAGCATTTCAGAGAATGCTGTCCTGGAGGTTCTGGATTTCAGCCTTCTACCTAAGAGCCTAAATTTGGCTTCCAGAGCCTCCCTCCCACATTTTCCTATGTCATTGGTGCCCACATGTACCAAGACAGCCGGCTCCTTCCCAGCACTGTCTAAAATCCTATCTAGGTGATGTGTGAGATCCACCACCTTTGCACCAGGTAGGCATGTTACCAGGCGATCCTCACTCCCACCAGCCACCCGGCTGTCTACATTTCTAATAATCGAATCACCAACTATGACAGCCGACCTAACCCTTCCCTCCTGGGTAGTAGCCCTGGGAGACCCATCCTTGGTGCGAAAGGACAATGCACCACCTGGAGAGCAGGTCCTTGCTACAGGATCCTTTCCTGCTGTACCAAGTTGATGCTCTCCGATCATGAGACCTTCTTTCTCCAAGGCAGCAGCGGGCTGCCAGTCTGAAGTTGGGACTTGGCTACTGTGCCCCTGAAGGTTTCATCAATATACCTTTCTGTCTGCCTCATCTCCTCCAGGTCTGCCACTCTAGCATCCAGAGATCGGGCTCATTTTCTGAGAAACAGGAGCTCTTTGCATCGATGCACATGTACAACTTCTCACTGGCGGGTAAAAAGTCATACATGTGACACTCAATGCAAAAGACTGGTAGGCCGCCCTCTTGCTGCTGGACTGCTGCCTTAATCTCAAATTGATTCAGTTCCTAGTTAAGTTTTAGGTTGCTATGGGAGTAGGAATGTGTCTAATTAGCATCCTTTAAATGTATTAGTGTATTCGCTATGGGGTAGATTTTAAAAGGGTTACGCACATAAGTTAAGCGCGTAACACTTTCAAAACCCCCTGCACGCGCCGAGCCTATTTTGCATAGGCTCAGCAGCGCGCACAAGCCCCGGGATGCGTGTAAGTCCCGGGGCTTTCCTGGGGGGTGTGTTGGGGGGCATGTTGCGGCGGCGTGTCATTCGGGGGCGTTCCGGGGTGTTGTTCTGGCCCAGGGGCATTCTGGGGGCGTGACCGAGGCCTCCAAAATCGCTCCTGGGCCGGGGAATTGCTTGGCGGCGGCCGGCCAGCGTGCACGAGTTACGCCTGCCTAGGGCAGGCATAACTTTCGCAATAAAGGTAGGGGGGTGTAGATAGGGCTGGGGGGGGGGGGGGGTGGGGTAGGTAGGGGAAGGGAGGGGAAGGTGGGGTGAGGCCGAAGGAAAGTTTCCTCCGAGGCCGCTCCGATTTTGGCTTCGGAGGGATTTCGTAGCGGTCTCAGAGGGCGCGCAGGACTCGACACGCGCAAGGTGCACAAATGTGCACCCCCTTGCGCGTGCCAACCCCAGATTTTATAAGATACACGTGGCTACACGCGAATCTTATAAAATCCGGCGTACTTTTGTTTGCGCCTGGTGCGTGAACAAAAGTACGCTTGGGTGTAGTTTTATAAAATCTACCCCTATATGTCTGGTAGTGGCCAACAGGAGAATGATCAAACTCTCTATAAGGTATTGGGAGTTTGTGAAGTGAAGTTAAAAGGCAGATTGTTTTGTGTTTTTTTTTTAGTGTGAAAGTGGTACATGCCTATAAATTAAAGGATGAGTGGTACCTGCCTATAAATTAAAGTGGTACCTGCCTATAAATTAAAGGATGAGTGGTACCCGCCTATAAATTAAAGGAGAGTCTGCTTATTAGCAGCCTTACTGACAGACTATTTAAAAATAAATACATTAATTTCTGTTAGTTGTCCTGAGTGACTCACTTTTGTTCTTATTAACAAATGATGGTACCTAATCAAATGAATCATACAATCTTAACACTTCAGTTAGTCAGCCCGAGTGACTCACTGCTGTCTTGATTTACAAATGTTGGTACCCAATCAAACCAAATCATGCTACCTTAACACCTTTCCAAGGTGAGTAACTGAACTTTTCAACCTTTTTACTTAGATATACACTACACCTAGCTTATTTCTAGCTTCTGGCTACCTTTTTTTTATATACAAATACACCAACTTCTGCTTATTAGCTGCCTTACTATTAAAAATAGCACACTAACTTATTTTTATTTTTTATTTTTTTGGTTTTTTATATACCGATCTTCTTACATTGGATGCAAATCAAACCGGTTTACAGTGAAACATTCGAATTTGCCAAAGAGCATTACATAGAACAAAGAACATAGAGCAACTTAAAATGCTTGAGAGCATTACATAGAACGAGGAATATATAAAAACTTTTTGTAACATGGTGTTAAAATAAACTTTTATACAAGGTTAATGTCAAAAACCGTCGACTTTGAATGAGAACAGTCGGAGAATTGCCTCAATTGAGAGAGTGCCGGGGGAGGAGGTCGGGGGTGGGGCAGGGGAAAGGGGAACAGTGGATCAGAGAGGTAGAACGTAGGTGAGGGTTTAAAGGTGGATTAATAACAAAAGAGCAAAAAATGGTTGTAGAGGGGGGGGATTGTAAGCCCTCAAGGAAACGCTAGGCTAAATAGCCATGTTTTCAGTTTTTTCTTGAATGAAATCAGGCATGGGTCTTGTCTGAGTTCTGGTGGGAGTGTGTTCCAGTGGGTAGGACCTGCGGTGGATAGTGCCCTGTTCCTTAGCGAAGTTTTGGCTTGAGGGATAAACAGGGTGCCTTGGTAAGCTTTTCTGATCGGTCTCGAGGATTTGTTGGTGCGCAGCTGATATGTAAGATCCATTGGGGCTAAGTTATATAAAGATTTATGTGTGATGGTCAAGACTTTGTAGAGAATTCTGTATTTGATCGGCAGCCAGTTAATAAACTTCTGTTTATTAACTGCCTTACTGACATTTAAAAGCACAAACACACAAAATAATATACCCCAATAGTTTAATTCTCCCCAATACTTTTAAAACAATTTCCCAAGCAAAACTTACTGATTCCTTTCAGCCACCAGATCCCCTCCTCTCAGTGCTCCCACTGCTGTTCCCTGTGACCTTGGGCAAATCACTTTACCATCCATTGCATCAGGTACAAATTTAGGGCAAGATTCATTAAGGCTTTTTTCCTATTTTGTGTGTATGGGAGAAACCCTTAGTGAATCAGGTACTTAGCTTGTAAGCCCTCTGGGGATAGGAAAATACATAGAGTATCAATATAATCTGCTTTGAAGTTCTAAAAAGTGGAAAATAAGATCACAAAAATCCCAGTCCAGTAGTTTAAACTCCATAGCTGTTACTCTTTTTCCCCTCTTCATCATTCCCCAGAACCTCTGCAGAGCCAACTCACTCTCCAAAGTCTCTTCTCCACAATTTCCACAAAGGCAGTCTCTTTTATACTTAAACACCTGCAAATACCTCCTCACAATGTCTCTTTTCTTTTCTTGGACCCTTGGTTGGGGGTGGGGGTGGGTGGGGAAGGTGTCCTAGATGTTTCACCTAGCTTCCACTGATGTCACATCAATCTACTCACACTTCAGAAGGAGCTCAAAATCCAGGTATCATATTCCAGGAGCAGCTCCAAGGTCTGTACAATCTCTGTCCATTGAGCACAGTGTCAGTCCAGAACCCTGCACTAAAATAACCAACTGGTACCTTTTCCTTAGACCAAGCTAGCCCCCCCCCCCCCCCTCCCCAACAACATAGTTCCTCATGCAACTTCCAAATTCACAACTCCGCATTCAGTTTTCAGAGTCAGTTCACAGTCCAGTCTCAATACAAAGGAGCAGCTCCAGGATGGTGCAACCCTGGTTCTTTGGGCCAGTGCAGGTTCCAAGCTCTATGATGAATTACCCCAGGGCCGTCGGAAGCACTAGGCGAGCTAGCCCTGGGCTTAGGGCACCGACCATTGGGGGGCATGAGCGGCGGCGACGAAGAGGAATGGGGCTTCAAATCTCCATTCCTCTTTGCCGCTGCTCGCGAGCCATGGAGGGCCTCCTCCACTCTCGAGAAGTAGGAGTCGGGGCTGCGACCAGGGGTGGGGGCGGCACAAGGCAGAAAGTGCTTAGGGCGCCTAATCCTCTTGCATCAGCCCTGAATTACCCATCAGTGCCCCCCCCTCCCCGCCAACCGATGTTCCTGCATTCACAGTCTGTTTCAAACTTCCTCTTAATCAGCAAGAACGTGTAATCCATCCACTTGTATTTCTGTTCACCATAGGGCTGTTGGAAGCACCTGGCACTCCATTTTCATAACTCAGATTTGTAATCTGCAGATGGATCTTCTCTCAACTACAGTCCACACTCCAGATCCTTTTAATAGGATCTCAGGATAAAGTGTGAAAGGTAATACTACTTTCCTGGCTTGGCTCTTCCAGGCACTCCGACACCCTTCATCAGACATCCAGCTTCGAAGCACCTTTTATACTCATTCTCCATTCCCCTTACTGGGCTGGGCAACCCTGCCTGTCAAATTAATAGCTTACATACCCACTGGCCTCTTGGTTCTCTTCCTTTCCAGAAGCTTCCCAGTGTTAAAGAATAGGCGCTTTTGGAATTAATTTTCCTGAAAAAGCAAACATGACATAGAAAGAATGGCCTCCAGTAACTGCTGGTATCCAGATGCCATCTAGTGGTCAGAGCCACACATGTTGGGAGATCTTGAACCCTACTGATAAAAGATTTTACTCCTCTTTCAAGGGGACATGGAACTCAATCTCGAATAGATTATATTTTAAATTTTTAAATCTTATTTTTTAGAGTTAAAAGCTGTAAACCTCTAGTTATATCTGATCATGCTCCAGTTAGCTGTACTATTGAAAACGGCATGACATTATAAGGCAATATAAATTATGGAGAATGCCTTTATGGTTGCATAATAATCTTGATTTTCAAAAGTTTCTTAGGGATAAATGTGGGCTATATATTAATAATTCACAACATAGAACTAGGCCATTTCTCTTTTGGGAAATGGCTAAGGCAATGCTTAGGGGGAGATAATCAGTTTTGTCATTGAGGAAAATAATGTTTGGTATAAAGATATTATAGCTTTAGAGTCAGAGCTTAACTCTGTTAAAAATGATTTTTTTCCAATTTGAAAAGTGCCAGGCAGAAATTTGTTGAACTGCAGCGTTTGTTAAATAATTTAATAAACCATAGACTGCAGCTTTCCTTGCAGCCTTTGAAACACATTTTTCATTTATGGTAGTAAACCTGGTTCCTTTATTTTATTTTTTTAAATTCTCTTTATTGCAATTTCACAATTTACAAATCAAGAAATCTTGACTTTGAAAAACATGATGAAAAAAAGACAAAGATATTACAAAAGAAGAAAATACAAAAAGAAAACACATCATTTATCATTTAAAGAAAAAAAGATATCTACATTTCCAAGACTAAACAAATTATGCCGATTCATTAACAACTTGGTACAGCAACAGTGGGCAGAGACCTTTTAGATAAGAAACCTTCTGGCTGATCTGTATCACAGAAAATATATTTCACCCCACTCAACTTCATGATACATTTACAAGGGAAACCTAAACAACTTTCTTCTTTATTTCATTTCCCTAGACACGTCATGGAACACAGCAATATTCTGACCTAAAAAAAAAGAGTACTTCTTAAATGAGAAAACAATTTTAATGTCCAGTGCTTATCTGGCTCAAGTGCAAATATGACCAAAAGTGTTGCTCTGTCTGGAGCTTCATTTTGAGATTGCTTTAAAATTCCAGTGAAATCAAGACTGAAGACACACCTGGTCTCAAAGAAGCATTTGTAGAGACAGCAGTAGTACAATTAGGTAAATAAAATATCTTTGAAATTGGAATTTTGGAATTTTCAATAATTCTACATAAAATTTATGCAGCATATATATTAGAAAGATTAAGGAACACTTAGGGAAACTGAGGAATCTCAAATTCAACATTTGAGTAATTTATGCATATTCTCAATCTTATGATGTAAAATTTGATTGTCTTTAATTAGAGCTAAGTCACACTCATGTAGCCTGTCACATGAGTTCTTGACCTCCTCAATTTCCTTTTTCTGCTCCTCTATCATTTGTGAGTGAGTGTTAACTTGTAAAGGCAAATCCCCCACCGAAGTCAATAATTTATCAGTCTTTGTAGAAATTGATTTATTAAACCCACTATTGCTGTCCATAAACTCAGATAACCAGATTGAACCAATGTCTCTGGGGTCACTTGGGAAATGTTCACAACAAAATTCCCAACCACAGGATCATCCCCATCATGATGAGAGTCAGTGTGTATATCCTTTATAATGGCCTCACCCCCATGACCTGTAGAGATCTCAGGACCCACTCGAGAAAAGGAACAGCTATCAGGACAAAGAGAAACAATTGTTTCACTAAGTAGGAGAAACACTTCCAAGTTCAGAAAATCCTGACAACTTGTTGATGCACAAAACGGAAGGCTTCCAAGGTGGGCTGGCCAGATGGGGAGGAAACTGCTGGCCTGGATGGGTAGGCTCTAATCATTCCTTTCCTCTTCTTACCCATTCCAGTGAACCTCCAAACATTGAGAAGGAGTAGATGAAAAAAAGGCCCTAGGGGCATGCTGCATGGCACTGATTTTAAAGGACCTGGATGTGTTTAGCTGGTGTTGGGTAAGTGTTGCAATCGGATGGTAAGGCCTTGGGGCAGAGCTCCTTCATACACTCCTCCTACACTGGTTCTAAATTTGTTCCAACCATTAAGAATTCTCAGGGTTAGTCTTCATCTCAGAGCAAATTTGTGAAGTTTTTAAAGAATTCTATGAAAACCTTTATTCTCTTGATAGTGAGGATGTTTAATCTAGAGAGGAATTTTTTAATATGTTATCGCTCCCACAGTTATCCCAAGTACAACTGGATGATACATACATAAGAACATAAGATAGCCATACTGGGTCAGACTAAAAGTTCATCGAGCCCAGTATCCTGTTTCTAACGGTGGCCAGTTCAGGTCACAAGTACCTGGCAGGATCCCAAAGAATAGACAGATTCCATGCTGCTTATCCCAGGGGTAAGCAGTAGATTTCTACAACTCTTAACTTAATAATGGTTTGTGGACTTTTCCTCCAGGAACTTCTCCAATCCTTTTTTTAAATGCACCTCCATTACCAGCATTCACCACATCCTCTGGTAACAAATTCCAGAGCTTAATTATGCATCGAGTAAAAGAATATTTTCTTTTGTGACCCAGTGGTTGAAGTAAAGAAAAGGGGGAGGGTAAAATTATTTTTTATTAAATATAATAGATGAGAAAATGCCTTAAATCTGAAATTAATGGTAAAATTGGCTATCACAGTATAGAGTTCCTATCCTCAGCTCAGTAAAAGTGGTCAGCTGACAGGGGCTGTCGGAGCCCATGCTGGAACCTGGGAGCCCTGGAAACTGACAGTGTGCCGTATCCATGGTAACCCAAATGCTTCCTGCTAAGGCAGCTGATGGGAGAGTTGAGTCAGCTAGGATCCAAGCTGTGAGTGAGAGAGGGGACACAGTGAAGGCAGAGGTGCTTCCATCACCTGTTTCTCTTCAGAGACTGCCTGAAGTGTCTGCATGCAGTAATAAAAAAAAATACAGAGGGAATATTTGTAGGCACATTTCTGAGTGGATGACAGTGTGTGATTGAGAATTTTAGTGCCTGTATTTGGTATAAGTAGCAGCTGTCAAAGTATGGACAGGATAAGACAGTGATTGCTGGGCTGCGGGTTTAGTCCCAGCCAGTTAGCTGTGGTGAATGAGAAATAAAGGTTTGTGAGAAAAAAAAACATAATTTTACACCTTGACAGAAAATTTCCACTAAGGAGAAATTAATTTCTGTACAGTTTTTTTTTTTTTCTGTATGAACAAATTAAGGTTAGGATTTGAGATAAAATCCTAACAGACTCTGTTGTCAGCCTGAGCCTATTTATCTGAGAATTGTGCCTGTTTTGTTTTGTTTTTTTAATTCACCTTAATTATTTCCCTGCTAAAGTGGAATAGCTTTCCCTGCTTTCTCTCCTTTGAGAGAAGTATAGCAGTTCTGCGCATACACACCCCTCAACGAAATCTGCGTTCAGCAGGTAAAGGACTTCTTACAATTCCTTCTATTGCCACTGCTAAACTTACCTCTGTCAGGGAAAGAGCTGTTTCATTAGCCGGTCCAGGTCTATGGAATTTATTACCTGTAGAATTAAGGCCCCAGAGAGATTTAAAAGAATTTAGGAAAGCACTAAAAACGTGGCTGTATGTACAAGCATTCCAAGTAGAAGTCAGCCAGTAATTTTCAATGTTTTGTATATGTTGATGCTTTCTGTTAATTATTTTATGTGTTTTAATGTGATTATTTACTTTTTACGTCTTATTTTATTTCATGATTTGTTTCTTTTATATTAATTTAAGAATGAGTCTGATGTATAGTTACTTGTTTGATTGGTTTAAATTTTTTTTATTGTATTTTATGATTTTTAATTATGAAACATTGTAAACCGGTGTGAAGGTATATACCAACATCGGTATAGAAAATAAAGTAAATAACTAACTAACTAACTAACTAAATAAATAAATAATACTCAAACCATACTTACCTGATTGTTTTATGGTAAAGTTAGGAGAACCGGTTCTCTTCATTTGAAATACCTGTTAACTGGGAATTAAGAGAAAACCAAGTTGTATTAATTGTGGAAAACTTACAGTATCTTTATAATATTTTCATTACTTGTTTCTCACTGTTTAAACTGGTGATAATAAATCTGAGTCATAGCTCAGAATTTGTAAAATTTGTATCTGCTTACAATCAATATTTTTTTCTATTTGGGTTCTGCCTTCTCTCTCTTCCCCTGGGAGACTTGCTGGGTGGGTTCTGGACCCCTATTCCTAATATTGGGAGACTCGGTAAGAAGGAGAATTCCTTTTCTATCCTTCCCCCTCTGGGCAATTACAATTTGTGACTCCTCTGATACCACCTGAAACCCCATTGCTGATCTAACACTGCCTCTGCCACTGCAGCAGGAGGGTCACTATGAATACACCTCAGAGGGGTGGGGGGTTACATACCGATTTATTTCCAATGGATAAGGTTTGCCGATTGTGCATCATTAAAACCTTTCAGGTATCTGAAGGTCTGGAAGTGGGAGCTGAGACTGGTGTGTTGTGGAGTATGATTTTCAGTTAAAGGCTGTATTCATAAAGTTGTTAACAAAGGTCATGAGGCGTTAGAGGGTGCTCTGGAAAATAATAAAGTAGTTTACTCTTCCTGTTCAGTCTGTGTAGTCAATTCTCTCTGGGATGGAGGACCAAGCTATACCTAAATAACCTGTATATAACCATCTAGTATGGTGTCAAAAGTTTGAACCTCAGGTGAGTATGAGTGTACACTGACTCACTGAGCTATTTCTGTGGGTAAAACAGTGCTTAATCCATCAAAATGAGCTTTTGGAAATCTGCACTTCCTGTATGTGGGTAAACTTACACACTTAGGGCTTGATTTTAAAAAGCATTTAATCAAGAAAAACTGAGTTTTACTCGGGTAAATGCCCTTTACTCGAGTAAATGGGCTTTTTAAAATTGCTATAATATCCATAGGATTTATTCATGTAAGTGCACTTTACTCAAGTAAATGGATTTTGAAAATTGCTACAATAGTATGTTACATTTACACCCCAAAATTTTGAAAATTACCCCCTTAAAAGTGAATTTTAAAAGCCCAACGCATGCCATAATTAGGGGTGTGCCGAGTGGATTTTAAAAACCGGAGTATGTGCATATCTCACACTATGGGGCAGATTTTCAAAGCCCTACGCGCGTAAATCCAGGAGGATTTACGTGTGTAGGGGGGTTACATGCGCTGGGCCTATTTTCAAAAGGCCCGGTGGCACGCGTAAAGCCCCACGATGCGTGTAAGTCCAGGAGCTTGAAAAAAGGGGTGGGGAATGGGCGGGGGTGAGGCAGGAGCCTCCAAGCACAGCGGCCATTTGCCGCTGTGCCCGGAATCGCGGGCCGGCCATTGGCCAGTGCGCGCAATCTACTCCTGCCCGGAGGCAGGCACAACTTATAAAATAAACGTTGGGAGGGTTTAGGTAGGGCTGGGGGGTGGATTAGGTAGGTGAAGAGTGGGGAAGGTGGGGGGCAGAAGGAATGTTCCCTCCGAGACCGCTCCGATTTCGGAGCAGCCTTGGAGGAAACGGGGAAAGCTAGCAGGGCTCCCCAAGGGCTCGGCGACGCAAGTTGCACTATTGTGCACCCCCTTGCATGCGCCGACCCTGGATTTTATAACATGTGCGTGGCTGCGCGCGCATGTTATAAAATCGGGCGTACATTTGTGCGCGCCGGGTTGTGCGCACACATGTACACCCGCGCGTATGTATTAAAATCCGGCCCTATGTGCACAAATAAAAAGTTTCCAAAAAGGGGTGTGGGCATGGCATGGGTGTTCCAGGATTATAACATGGAATTTGAGCGTGCCAGGGTCCCCTGCCGCGCAACTTTACTTCAGCTATGGATGATGTGCAATTTGTAAAACAAAAAAAAAACCAAGCTGCACCGCCTCCGACACCCCCCCAACACTCCCGCCCTCCCCGAAGCAAAGCCCTGGGACTTACACGCGTCCCCGGGCTTTGCGCACGCCGGCGGCCTATGCAAAATAGGCTCACCGGGCGCGCAGGGCTTTTTAAATCTACCCCTAAGTAAGCTTGATTAATAGCCGTTAATGGACTTTTAGTCATAATTGATTGGATCTGTTTGTTTGTTTTCTTTGCTTTGTACATGATATACTTGTGCATTTATAAAGTACAATAAATATAAAATTAATACAGATTAATAAGACATTTTTAATGCTGGTAAGTGTTTGAAATACTTGAGGTAAATTGTTTTAAAGTTCATGCATGATGCATAATGGCTGTTGCAAACTACTTAGAAAGCCATAATAGAGTGCAGTGTATGGCATTATTTACCATTAAGAATACAACTAGTAGGTCTCAGACCTGCTTGCCTACCGCTCACCCATGTTAACCTTGTGTACCCACCCAAAAAATCAGTTCTGGCTACGTCACTGTCACTAGGAGAAATGTTACTGTGCCAACAGCCATAGGAATTTGAAAGACACATTGAGGTGAATTTAATACCCGCGTGCATGCGAACATATGCGCATGTTGGCCGGCGCACGAACATGAGCGTGCTGATTTAATAATATGCGCGCATTTATGCACGCATGTTATAAAATTGGCTACCCATGCGTACATGTGCACATTATTTTATATCGACGCGCGCATGTGCACGTGAATGCCGTTTTGCATGTGTAAGTGGGGAAGTGGGGGTCATTTTAGTCGGTCCGCGGGCAACGCATTAGGTCTATTTTCCCAGTTGCTTCCCAGTTTGCCCTGGTAAAGCAGTGGACTTCCTAAACGCCCTACCTAACTTGTCTCCCTTTTACCTTACTAGCCCCAACCCCTAAAACCCTGCTGACTACCTTAATTTCTTTTATTTCAGTACTTATAGTCTTGGTAGATGTCTTCAGTGATGGATTTTAACAGAGCAGTGGAACAAGGGTTGAGGAAGCAAGGAGCAGGATACATCCTCTGTATTAATATCTGTAATATTTTGGATTGGGCCACTGGATAAAAATGTTCCCATTTCGTCTCAATCATTCCAGTCAGCTTATGCTGGCACTCTCTCGCTCTACATCCCTCTGTTTTTTATTTACAGCACTCTGACATACTGAATGGCAGTCCCAGGTAACCCCAGGCTTCTTTTTATTTTTCTGGGAGCACCTATGGGTAAATACTTCTGCCAGGTAAATCACATATATTCTTTTATTGAATATTCAATATTACCATTTTCTTCATGATCCAAACTAGCTTTAGTTTCTTAAATGCTGTCCTCAGAATGTTGTCTAGGCCATATTCGACTTGAATTGTAGTGGAAGTGGTAGTCTTCTGGTAGTGAATTCTGACTTAGCCACTGGAGCAGTGACAGGAAGAGAAGGAGTTAAGCTTTTCATCAGAGTTTCTGACACATACCTCACAGATCTTCCCAGGATGCCACAGCCCCACCTATATTTACCTGTGCTGCCCTTAGGTAATCTGAATGTCTCAGGTTAGAAGAAACAACATGAAAACAAACAATTTCTCCAGCACACTGCATGCTATGTGTACATAAATATTAGTCTATAATAACTCAAGCCTGGCAAACTTGCTCTTACACAAACAGTGTTATATAACTGTTGGTGGATTCCCAAGGCTTTAACTCTGAACTTCCCATTCTCTGGGATGTAAAGCAGTCGTTTTCTGTAATGTTCAGGAGTGAGAAGAAACATTAGATACATGATGCATACACAAATCTTCAGTTACATATTTTGGAATAATTATAATGCAACTGAGTCTGTTTCATCATGATCTTGCTAGGCAGAAGCACCTGAGGCCATGTGTTTAATCAACAAAGGAATTTGCTTCTTCCTCTTTTGTTGGCTGTGTATTACACATCCCTCTCAGGTGATCTTTCTTGTAAGCTGTGTGTTCATAAATTCATCCAGGATTCAGAAGGCTTAAGAACAGCACCACAGGAAAATACATTGGAACCTAATACTAAGCTGACCAGGATTTTAAGTTTTGTTTACAGCTGTTTATGTCACAGAAGCAGTGAGCTGGGCTCTTTGTAAGGTGTGAGCTGGCACGACCACACATCAGCCCCACTGAGGCCAAAAGGTTCTGTTTGGTCACTTAGTTTTGGCAGCACTTGATCTGTTCTTAAGGTGGTCCTAGAACAGTGGAGCTACTGTTAGCACTGCTCAAGGTCAAAAAAATGGAAAAGTACGTTGAAAAAGGAGAGGTAGGGGAGATGAGAAACAGGACAAAGGAGAGGGGTAAAAAGACAGAGAGAAATTAAGTTGTGGGGAGTGGGGAGAAGGGGACTTTTTTTGAGATGGAGCAATTTTATAAATTTAAATTATAAATATATAACCCCATTCCCAATGGAACCATAAAAGAATCTGATTTTCTCTGGGGCTGGAACCATTCACTGGCTAACTCTCTCACAAGCTCTCTTACTCCCAGGGCCAAATCCTTTGTAGGTGGGGGGAAAGATTTAATTCAGGGCCCAATGTGACAGGGGTGACTCTTATTTGTATTCCTTATGAGGGATACATTTCCTCCACACTGTGAAGTGCCAGAAATAAGACACAGGAGACTTTGGTTGAGTGTCCAAAAATAAAAGCCTTTACCGATGGGTAATCAGATGAGAAATGGCACAATTCAAATTAATTCCTTTAATTTCCACAGATGACTGTTACAGTTCTTTATCTTTCTATCTGTACAAGGGTCTCTTTACTTTGGTTCTGGGTGAGGGAAACTCTCACCATCCAAGGCTTGAATTAATGAGGTTCCCAAGAGGGCAGGGATATCCTTTTTGGGACAGAAAACCCCCTTCCAGCTGGCTAAAAATGTATAACACAGTCTCTCTTCCCAGGGGCAAAGACTCTGAATGGGAGTCGTCTGATGTAACAAATTTAGTATTACTCACAATTTCCCTCAATCCTTCTTGATCTCACTCACTTTCACAGATCCCAAGTTGAGAAGGGATCCTTGAATATGTAGCTTTCAATGTTCTTTTACCAGGGTGGGAATAAGGGCCAGCCAAAATCTTCCAGATCTTCTAACAAAATTGCCTTTTAAGCCAAAAACTGATCTTAACACCGGAGTTCCTTGCAAAGGATCACTGACATCTTCCTCGTGGAGGATATGGAGGGCGGGTCTTCCCTATCCCTGGATGTCCCAAAAACATGGTTCTCCGCCCTCAATCCAGGAAAAGTCCAGATGTCTCACCAGGCTCCTACTACTACAATTGCAAAAAACCTGAAAACAACCCAGAGGGAAAAATCCCAACCAGCCAGTGAGGGGACTGGAAAAAGAAACCCCTCCCGGCCCTGGTCAGGATGACCAAGCAGGGTTTGCCTGGTAGGGATGTGAATCGTTTTTTGACGATTTAAAAAAATCGTCAGATATTTTTTAAATCGTCAAAAATCGTTAGAGTCGTGATACAATAGAAATTCCCCCGATTTATCGTGAAAAATCGTAAATTGGGGGAGGATGGGAAAACCGGCACACCAAAACAACCCCTAAACCTACCCTGACCCTTTAAAACAAATCCCCCACCCTCCCGAACCCCCCCAAAATGTTTTAAATTACCTGGTGGTCCAGTGGGGGGGGGGGGGGTGGGGGTGTCCCGGCGCAATCTCCCGCTCTCGGGCTATAGGTGCCATTTTGGCTGCCACTAATATAAATGGCGCCGATGGCCCGATAAAAAAACCCCCACCTGACCCTTTAAAATGACACCCTTAGCCTCCCCCACCCTCCCGACCTCCCCCCAAAACCTTTTAAAATTACCTGGTGGTCCAGTGGGGGCGCAGGGAGCAATCTCCCACTCTCGGGTCATCGGCTGCCACTAATAAAAATGGCGCCGATGGCCCTTTGCCCTTACCATGTGACAGGGTATCCGTGCCATTGGCCGGCCCCTATCACATGGTAGGAGCATTGGATGGCCGGCGCGGGACCTCCAGGGACTTTTGGCCAGCTTGGGGGGGCCTCCTGACCCCCACAAGACTTGCCAAAAGTCCAGCGGGGGTCCGGGAGCGACCTCCTGCACTCGGGCCGTATTGCCAGTATTCAAAATGGCACCCACGCTACCTTTGCCTTCACTATGTCACAGGGGCCGACAGCTGGCCCCTGTGACATAGTGAGGGAAAAGGCTAGCGGCTGCCAGTACGGAAAATGGCACCGGCGCTAGCCTTTGCCCTCACTATGTCACAGGGGCCGACCATCGGCCCCTATGACATAGTGAGTGCAAAGGTAGCGCCGGCGCCATTTTGAATACTGGCAATACGGCCTGAGTGCAGGAGGTCACTCCCAGACCCCTGCTGGACTTTTGGCAAGTCTTTTTGGGGTCAGGAGGCCCCCCCAAGCTGGCCAAAAGTCCCTGCAGGTCCCGCGCCAGCCATCCAGTGCTCCTACCATGTGACAGGGGCCGGCCAATGGCACGGATATCCTGTGGTCAAAAGTCCCTGGGGGTCCAGCGTGGGTCCAGGAGCGATCTCCTTGACCTATGGACCGGGTTCGGTTCAGACTCCTGCCCTGGTGGACTCAGGAAAAGGAGGCAACCTTATTCCTCAAACTTTAGTGGAATATCTGAAGAGTCCTCTCACCAATTCAGAAGATCCACTATTGAACTACAATTTGAAGTGGGCCTTGGACGTTTCTCAACACTGCCACTTCTATTGAAGAACGCTATGACGTCCCCAGCAACCCTTTCCATTGCTGCTAATATTCTTACGCCTTCAACGTTCACCGTGGCTTGAGGGTGCTCAACATCGCTCTCCTCAACCCTAGCTACTCTGCCGCCTCAGACTTCACTAGAGGTACCCGCTCCTCGCGGGCCTCGCTCTCTCTTTTTCTTTTCAGGTCGCAGTCCGGAACCGGTACTCGCTCCTCGAGGGCCCACGTCCCGGACTTGCTCCTGAATACCTCTTCTGCTAAGAAGTCATCGCTGCTTCAACATCAGTGAGTTCCATCTATCTCTCAGAGCTTTCCCTGGAACCAGGTACTCGCTCCTCGAGGGCCTAATGCATACCAACTCCTGGGCTGCCTTAAGAGACTATTGTGGGAGTATTACCATCAAGGACTTGTTCCTGAATGCTGCATGCTTTGCCTACTCACTCTCTTAGTTTCTCTACAGCTCAGCCACACTGGGATCGCTGTTCCAATACCTGAGGGACTACAGCCCAACCGGGCGCTTCCAGCTCACTACTGCCACCTCTGGTGGTTTACTATATTGTCTAATAAAAGAACTAGTGTGTGTCTGTCTCTACACTAAGCCTGACTAGTGGTCCCTCTCGGGATTTCCCCCAAGGGTGTGGTCATCTGCCACTGGTCCAAGGATCCACCCACAACAATTCATAACAGCTTTAACAACAGAGCTTTCTGACAGCGTATTGGGGCGGCAGTCCTGGCATCGCTAGAGTCATAGGCATGCATACAATAGGAGAGATCTCCTTAAGGCACTTCCTATGACATTCTGGTCCATGGGTAGGCGCTAATTTCTGAAAGCAAAATTTGCGGCTTGGCTGCACATTTTGTTTTCTGAATCGCGCGGGAATACCTAAAAGGGCCATCAACATGCATTTGCTTGCTGCAGGCGCTATTAGGTTCGGGGGGTTGGACGCGTGTTTTTGGCCCCTTACTGAATAAGGGGTAACGCTAGCACATCGAAAACGCGCGTCCAATGGCGGACTGGTCTTTGTTCTAACATTTTAAGTTTTTAGCTTTGATTTTGTTTTAGCCCAAAATTCAAGGATTTCAAATGTTAGAGTTTGAAGGGCCTGCTTTGCAAAGCCATGCATAAAACATGGTTTTATGCATATACAGTAAATGTTTGTTCTAAAATAGCCCAAGGCTCAGTGCATGTAAAAATATATGTATAGCCCAAGTCCGCACATACTTTTACGTGCATTGAGGATAGGCACTCTGGGCTGGGTTGGGGGGGAAGGATTTGGGACTTATGCACATACTTTAACTTGAACATTTTGCGCCTTTGAAAAGGAATGTTTGCTTTGAAAATTTGGGATAAAGTCTTGCGTAATAGGTAGACACAGATTGTACCCCAAATTCACAGTTATAAAATGGTCTCTAGTTGTGTATGGCATTGTTTATTTTTTGATTCCCTTGGAAATAATGCTGTTGTATTTTGTTCCATCTGTAAGTATTATTATTCTAAACTTTAATAAAAAAGCATGAACTGTAAAACATGCCCAAGGCTAATTTAAATTATCCTTGATATCTTGATATAAGATAGTATCTTTGGAAGAAGGAGCAGAATTATTTTAAAATGTAAAACATAGGCTTGGGTTCTTTGGTCTTCCTTAGTGTAATGTCTTTCTGAGGAACTTGAGAAATTTTTCACTTTCCAAGCTTCTTAAGAGAGTGATCCTGTTGCTGTGCTAAGGCAATGTAACTTCATATAAAATATTTATTTTTGACAGGTAGACAGAAACCCAGAACAATATGCATTTAAATTATCATTAAATAGATTGGTTTATCTGAAAAGTGTGAACATTTTATATCAATTTCTGGTACAATTTTTTCTCTCTCTCTCTATATATATATAACAAAGCAATAACAGAAGCTCTTAACAATTGAAGCCATGCAGAACCATGCAGCTTTTTAATATTAGTAAAACTTCAGGGGCCCTGCTTTCAAAGAGTTTTGCCATAGGCTGGGAAATGAAATAAAAATAGAACTTGGAAAATAGATGACAAATATGGGCAGTAACATACACGCGTAACCTGAGGAAATCTGCCTCTGCGTGCGCCGAGTCTATTTTGCATAGGTTTGGCAGTGCGCGCAAGCCCCGGGACGTGCGTATGTCCTGGGGCTTGCAAAAAGGGGCGGTTCGGGGGCGTGGCGGCAGTCCGGGGCAGTCCGGGGGTGTGGCCGAGTGCCCCGACACAGTGGTTTGTGTCGGGGCCTGCCGCGCCAGCAGACATTCGGCGCGCGCAAGTTACGACTGCCCGGAGGCAGGTGTAACTTCCTGTATAAAGGTTAGGAGGGGGATTTAGGTAGGGCTGGGGGGTGGGTTAGATAGGGGAAGGGAGGGGAAGGTGGGGGGAGGCAGAAGAAAAGTTCCCTCCAAGGCCGCTTCGATTTCAGAGCAGCCTCAGAGGGAACGGGCAGCACGCGCAGGGTTCGGCGCGCGCAAGGTGCACAAATCCGGCGTACTTTTGTTTGCGCCTAGTGCGAGAACAAAAGTACGCGCTCACGCTTTTTTTTTAAATGTACCCCATAATTTGTAATTTGAATAGCCCTATGTGAAAATGACTTTATGGAAACCTATTTCTGGGGTATTCTTGATTTGAACAAACACAATGTAGGCTGTTCAGAAATCATAATAAGGCCTTCCCATTGCCAACCTGATACATGTTCATTTTACAGGAAAAAAACAGGAACCTACAGTTCATGTATTTAGGGCCCTATATCAAGGAAACAATGTATACTATATGCTCCAAAAATCATTCCAGTCAATACTAAGGTTCTAATTTTCAAAAGCATTTCACACACTTAAAACTGGGTTTATACATGCATAAATACACTTTACCGATGTAAGTGGGGTTTTAAAAATTGCTATGATGTATGCCATTGATAAGTTTTACCCTCATTAAATGCACATACAGATGAATTTTAAAAGAGCTGTGTGTGTAAAAATGAGGATGTGCACACATATAGTTAAACCTGAAACATATATGCACAAGTAATGGTGCATGAATAAATTTGCTCATATAATAAAGGGGCAGGCTGGGACCAATATTTACACAATGAGATGCTATTTTAAAACTTGCGGATGCTCATAAGGCTGTTACTTGCGCATATTTACACCTGCTAATTATCTGTTGTAAGTCATAATAGAATTCTTGAGAGATTTAAGATGGCTGAACTAGCGGTGCACTCTTGAAGGTGTCTTATTTTTCCTGCTTACCCTGGTGAACTATGCCGCATTCAGTTCATAAATGGAGGGCTAGAGAGAGGGATGCCTCAGTTGCCCTTCCTACAAGCTCCGTAATCAGGCCGAGGGACACCCATGTGCAGCAGGGGATCAACGCTGTGGGAGTTGGATTGCTGGAGAGGGTTTGAGAGGAAGGTAAACGGCGCCTTTCCTCCAGGCAGTGACACGGAGGGGCAGCTCTTCTGCACCGGGCAATCTCTGAGAAAAAATGAGAACAAAAAAGAACAAAAAAATTGAAAAATATTCGCGCCGAAACTGAGAATGCTGCGAACTCAGGGATGAAGAGATCCGCCCCCCTGATGTCATCACACTAAGCGGCCAGCCGGTAAACGGCGCCTTTCCACCAGGCAGTGACATGGAGGGGCAGCCCTTCTGCACTGGGCAATCTTTGAGAAAAAATGAGAACAAAAAAGAACAAAAAAATTGAAAAATCTTTGCGCCGAAACTGAGAATGCTGCAAACTCAGGGATGAAGAGATCCGCCCCCCCTTACGTCATCACGCTAAGCGGCCAGCTGGTAAATGGCGCCTTTCCACTAGGTGTCGCACGCCGAAGGGGCACAACAAAGGGGCACTCCCCTTTGTGCACCCCTTCGTGCAACCCTTTGTGTTACTTTTATTTTATTATAATTATTTTAACTTTTCCTTTGTTAATTAACCTTTTTTAAAGTAATTCCTTGTTAACTATTTCCTTGTTAAAAAATGTTCAATGTATTAGACTTAGGAAACCTATTTTCCTGCATACTCTGTTTTATTGTAAACTGGTATGATTTGTATTTGATACAAGAATGTCGGTATATAAAAATTAAAAATAAATAAATAAATAAATAAATAAATAAATAAATAAGGTGGACTCGAATTCTTCCCTGATTCGCTAAAATCTCTGTCCCTGGAGGACCAGCAAGCTCCTGTGAATCCTGCTGAAGTGATCAGGCTGAAGCCATGTTGGGTAACTGCGCTGGATGATGACATTTCCAGTGCTGAGCACCGTTCTGAGGCCATGGGCCTACCTGGAGACATCTCAGAGCCATATAACATTCTTGGCGATGCAGAGAGATTTTCTGGAGGAAAGGTTCAATGGCAGCATGGAGAAGCCTCTACACAGTTGGAAGTAGTTTTGCCGATAAGGTCTTGTAAATTGGTAAGACCTAATATATTTACTCTGGAAACGATATGGGAGGCCATTAAGTCAGCAAATGGGAGGCCATTAAGTCAGCAAATGAATCCTGTGCTGAATCATATAAATACTATGGATGTTCGTCTAAAAACTCTGGAAATGAAAACAAAGTCATTAAAAGATCTAATGAGACTTTTAAAGTAAATTTGGAAAGTTCCTCTGCTCTTCAGCAAGCTTTATTAAAAGATAACCAATTTCTTTCTAATTGTCTAGAGCAAATGGAAAATCAAATAAAGGGGGCAAATCTTAGATTTATTAACTTTCCAAAAAACCCTCTGGTGTCCCTTAAAGAGATGTGGAAGAAA
Organism: Rhinatrema bivittatum; assembly: GCF_901001135.1. NCBI lineage: Eukaryota > Metazoa > Chordata > Amphibia > Gymnophiona > Rhinatrematidae > Rhinatrema > Rhinatrema bivittatum. The sequence continues at coordinate 513,136,162 of NC_042616.1, forward strand.
TATATGATCACATTATGCCCATCCTCAAAGATCTGCACTTAGCTTCAGAATCCTTCACAAATCCCTCACTATTATCCACAAATCCATACACCACCAGGTCCCCCTTGACCTGCAATTCCCACTCAAACTTCACACCTCTGCCAGACCTTTAAGGGAAGCTTATAAAGGATCTCTACATGCCCCCCCTAACAAAGTGGCTCACTTGTCTTCTACCAGAGAACGGGCCTTCTCAACAGCGAGACCTTCCATCTGGAATGCCATACCACCGGACATCAGACAAGAATCCTGTCTTCTGACTTTCAAAAAAAAAACTTAAGACATGGTTATTCAGACAAGCCTTCCCCTAATCTAGGCCAGCATCTTGCCATGCCACAGATCAGATGTAGGCTTCTAGTACCCACCATCGCTTTAGTTGTAATTAGTTACTGAGTTTCTCTTTCCCCCTCTGCTTATCACCTCCCAGTTACATCCCCTGTTTTATTGTAACTTTCCGCTTCTTCTGGTTATGGTTAACGTTATAATGCTTCTGTTCCCTGTAAACCGATTTGATTTGATCTGATTCATGAAAGTTGGTATAGAAAAGTTTTAAATAAATAAAATAAATAAATATTTAAAAAATCTCTGAGCAAACTTTATCCCTGGTTTCAAGGGTTTACTATTTATCACCTTATACAAAAGATTTACTGGATGGAAAAGATATGCAGGTTTTGTCAACGATTAAATAATCTAATTTGAATCTTACAGCAGTCTTTGAGACTTCTCAGAGCAACATGGTTATCCTTGCCACTCTTCACTTTTCTCCTGGAAATAGACCAATGCGTCACCTAGATAGGATTATAGACAGTGCTGGGGAGGAGCCGGCTGTCGTGGTACATATGTGCTGTGGCAGTCAAAGAAGCAAACAGAATGTTAGGAATTATTACGAAGGGAATGGTGAATAAAACGGAAAATGTTATAATGCCTCTCTATTGCTCCATGATGAGTCTGTACCTTGAGTACTGTGTACAATTCTCTCACCGCATCTACAAAAAGATATAGTTGCGATGGAGAAGGTACAGAGAAGGGTGACCAAAATGATAAAGGGGATGGAAAAGCTCCCCTATCAGGAAAGGCTAAAGAGGTTAGGGCTGTTCAGCTTGGAGAAGAGACGGCTGAGCGGGGACATGACTGAGGTCTTTAAAATCTTGAGAGGTCTGGAATGGGTAAACGTGAATCAGTTATTTACTCTTTTGGATATTAGAAGGACTAGAGGGCACATTTAAAACTAATCGGAAAAAATTATTTTTCACTCAACGCCCAATTAGGCTCTGGAATTTGTTGCCAGTTAGTGTAGCTGGGTTTAAAAAAGGTTTGGATAAGTTCTTGGATGAGAAGTCCATTAATTGCTATTAATCAATTTGTCTTAGAGAATAGCCACTGCTATTACTGGCATAAGTAGCATGAGATCTACTTAGTTTTTTTGGTACTTGTCAGGTACCTGTAGCCTGGATTGGTCACTGTTTGAAACAGGATGCTGGGCTTGATGGACCCTTGGTCTGACCCAGTATGGCAATTTATAATGTTCTTATGTTCTTGACATCCCTGCCACAACAGAGGAGTCCATGCATAACCAGCTGGACCAGCTGGAAAGAAGGGCATATGGGCAGAGCTACTGCGCCTCAGGAGGGATGTCAACAGGCAGAATCAAATCCTGTGAGATCAGACAGCTGTAAACATGCAGCACATTCATCAATAGCATGATGAATGTGCTGATGCAGATCCTGAAAAGGATGCCCAATTAGCCATCTGAGTCTTCCCCAGCATCACTGGAGTCCACACCCTGCAGAAGTCCCCGGGCTGACAGACACCCAAGGGGTAGGCCCCCAAAAGAGATGCCCCACCCCCAAAGTGGCAAGCCACAACGTGGCAAAGGGCCATAAAGGAACAAAGGTTGTGGCATTGAATGGCAAATAAGAAGAATTGTACCAACATTCCTGGGTGGGACCCTCTACAGAGTTCCTGTATCGGCTAAATGGAAGAAGCGTGTTGGGCCTGTCCTCACCACAGAGTCCTGTGCTGGCTAGATGGAAGAAGCCTGCTGGGCTCCTCCTCTTGACAGAGTTCCTCATGCAAAAGGGATGGTCTACTGTCAGTCATTGTGGTTCAGCAGCCTAACTCTAAAGCCTTCCTCAATGCTCTGCCTGTATTTCATCCTCCTTGATGTGGCCTCCAGTCATGGTCCAGCTGCTGCCTCTTCTCATCATTATTTATTTATTTATTTAGCATTTTTATATACCGAGTTTCCAGTAACAGAATTACTAATCAAGTCGGTTTACATTTTAAACAATAACATGACAGGAGGATGTCTTACAATAAACAGGAAGATTGAACTCGGATAAATAATGTCATCATGTCTTATCTCCGCTCCAGATGCTGGTATCTCATCTCATTTCAGCTCATGCTGCTGCTGCCTCCATGCTGCTGTGTCTTTTCCTAGGTCTCCTTCCTCCATGCTGCTGTGTCTTCTCCTGGGCCTCTTCCCTCCATGCTGCTGTGTCTTCTCCTGGGCCTCCTGCCTCCATGCTGTGCTTTTTGGTCCTGGTCACTTGAACTCTGCTGCCTTGCCCCTTAGGCTGTCTCCTTGAGTGCACTCTTTCAATATGGACTGTCTAGGGCCTTCACTTGAATTCTGCTGCCTTGACCCCTTAGGCTGTCCCCTTGAGCACATTCTTTCAACATGGCCTGTCTGGGGCCTTCACTTGAACTCTGCTGCCTTGCCCCTTAGGCTGTCCCCTTGAGTGCACTCTTTCAACATGGCCTGTCTGGAGTCTTCACTTGAGCTCTTTTGCCTTGCCCCTTAGGCTGTCCCCTTGAGTGCACTCTTTCAACATGGCCTGTCTGGGGCCTTCACTTGAACTCTGCTGCCTTGCCCCTTAGGCTGTCCCCTTGAGTGCACTCTTTCAATATGGCTTGTCTGGGGCCTTTTCTTAGCCATCACAGGGCTGCTATCAGCTCCAACATTAGAACTGTACTGTAGCTATTGGGGGTGCCACTTCTGCTTTCTATGGTCTTTGTTTTAATCATGATTGTGGCAAAAGAATAAGATGCTAAACCTGTATATGTAACGATGCCATATCAAACAATGTATGCACAGGTCTACATAGAATGTGCTGTGCATACAATATACAATGATTTGTGCTATTTGGTATCCTTTCTTTGCAGATTGTGATTACCTAAGACTTTGACCTCATTTCAAACAGTGGCCTACATGTCTTCCCTAATAAAATGGTCACTGGTTTGAAAAATACACTTCATGGTTGGATCCTTTCAGTATGTGGTTTTTGTGTAGGGTTTACTAGGCAACTAATACATCAACCACAGGCCATATGTATTATGATAATCTCACTAAATTATTATATTATTAAAATCTCCATATTCAAGATGAAATCTTTTTCATTTATTTATTCCAAATTATTTACTATCATTTATATAAACCCTTTAAATACATTTCAAAAGTATTGCATCAACCATCATTCAGCCACCACACATACTATTCACAACTCTGTCCCAGTCACACTACAATCCCCCAATACCCCCTTATAAAATATCAACTTATACAAAATCAGTATCAATCAACATCGCACTTTCCTTCAAATAGAAATATTCTTCAAACGACTCCTCCACCCAAGACTATTTTCACTTCCGTGAACATTGATGTACTGGAGTTTCATCAATTTTAATTATATATGTTCTTTGACAGGCAAATGGCAATAACTCCACTTGTAAAATTTGTGCTTACTCCATCCCAGATGTTTATACAACACTGGAAACAAGCCTTACTATCAGTTCCAACTCAATGCAGTTCATCACATAATGTATGTTGCACAATGCCCAAATCGAATCTTATCAATCTTGACAATGTATATTCTTTGAAAGGTGAATGGCAATAGCTCCACTTATATAGTTCATGAAAGCCGCACTAACAATCGCCTCTATATAGTTCATCAGATGGTATACATTACAACATGCCCGATGCCATGGCGTTTCAGCGGCTGTCCTGCTGCCTGCATCAGGGGACTCTTTAAACTCCAAGACTTTGTCCTGAAGACAGCTTCAAGATTGTACTCCAAACCAACTTCGGAATTCCACCGGCTCGTTGGTGCTGATGGGCTTTTTTTGAAAAACAACTTTGAATTTCCAACTGCTGGTGTTAAACAAATAAAGCATTCAAAACTTCTCAGTGATGAAATTCCACTTCACGGCATACAGCATATTAACATAACAGTGTCACTATGCATTCAAACAGTTTTACTGTGCATTTCGCCAAACACCCCAAGTCCGCGAAACTTACTTACCCAGGTCAAAGTAACAAATTCTTTTTGCGGCTGTGAGCTTCACTGCAATTATCCCGGCTTCAAAAAGCCGCAAACCACTCCTCCTCCCGCCCCCTACATTGTGACATCACCGACGTGCAGAGCTCCTTTCACTTTGATAATATATTAAATATTAAATTACATCCAATTTTTGCCTCTCACAATTTCTATAACTATTTCCAAGATCTCTTTTCTTTATTTCATTGAATTTAGAAATTGTCTCTCTTTTTTGAGATGCAGCAACCAGAATTGTACTCAGTATTCAAGGTGTGGTCTCACCATGGAGCAATATAGAGGCATTATGACATTTTCCGTTTTATTAACCATTCCCTTCCTAATAATTCCTAACATTCTGTTTGCTTTTTTGACTGCTGCAGCACACTGAGCCGACGATTTTAAAGTATTATCCACTATGATGCCTAGATCTTTTTCCTGGGTGGTAGTTCCTAATATGGAACTTAATATCGTGTAACTACAGCAAGGGTTATTTTTCCCTATATGCAACACCTTGCACTTGTCCACATTAAATTTCATCTGCCATTTGGATACCCAATCTTCCAATCTCGCAAGGTCCTCCTGAATGTATCACAGTCTGCTTGTGATTTAACTACTCTGAATAATTTTGTATCATCTGCAAATTTGATAACCTCACTCGTCGTATTCCTTTCCAGATCATTTATATATATATATATATATATATATATATATATATATATATATATATATATATATATATATATATATTTATATATTTAAAAGCACTGGTCCAAGTACAGATCCCTGAGGCTCTCCACTGTTTACCCTTTTCCACTGAGAAAATTGACCATGTAATCCTACTCTCTGTTTCCTGTCTTTTAACCAGTTTGTTATCCACGAAAGGACATCGCCTCCTATCCCATGACTTTTTAGTTTTCTTAGAAGCCTCTCATGAGGGATTTTGTCAAACGCCTTCTGAAAATCCAAATACACTACATCTACTGGTTCACCTTTATCCACATTTATTAACCCCTTCAAAAAAATGAAGCAGATTTGTTAGGCAAGACTTCCCTTGGGTAAATCCATGTTGACTGTTTTCCATTAAACCATGTCTTTCTATATGTGCTACGATTTTGATCTTGAGAATAGTTTCCACTATTTTTCCTGGCACTGAAATCAGGCTCACTGGTCTATAGTTACCCAGATCACCCCTGGTGCCTTTTTTAAATATTGGGGTTACATTGGCCACACTCCAGTCTTCAGGTACAATGGATGATTTTAATGATAGGTTACAAATTTTAACTAATAGATCAGAAATTTCATTTTTGAGCTCCTTCAGGACCCTAGGATGCATACCATCCAGTCCAGGTGATTTGCCACTCTTTAGTTTGTCAATCTGGCCTACTACATCTTCCAGGTTCACAGTGATTTCGTTCAGTTCATCTGACTCATCACCCCTGAAAACCATCTCAGGAACTGGTATCTCCCAAACATCCTCATTAGTAAACACGGAAGCAAAGAATTAATTTAGTCTTTCTGCAATGGCCTTATCTTCCTAAGAGCCCTTTTAACCCCTCGGTCATCTAATGGTCTAACCAACTCCCTCACAGGTTTCTTGCTTCAGATATATTTTAAAAAGTTTTTATTATGAGTTTTTGCCTCTATGGCCAACTTCATTTCAAATTCTTTCTTCGCCTGTCTTATCAATGTTTTACACTTAACTTGGCAATGCTTATGTTTTACCCTATTTTCTTCAGATGGATCCTTCTTCCAATTTTTGAAGGATGTTTTTTTGGCTAAAATAGCCTCCTTCACCTCACCTTTTAACCATGATGGTAATCATTTTGCCTTCCTTCCACCTTTCTTAATGTGTGGAATACATATAGACTGCGCCTCTAGGATTGTATTTTTAAACAATGTCCATGCCTGTTGAACACTTTTAACCTTTCAGTTTTTTTCTATTTTCCCATTTTATCTAAGTTTCCCTTTTGAAAGTTTAGTGTTAAAGCTGCAGATTTACTTATTGTCCCCCTTCCAGTTATTAGTTTATATTTGATCATGCTATGATCACTGTTGCCAAGTGGCCCCACCACTGTCACCTCTCTCACCAAATCTTGTGTTCCACTAAGAATTAAATCTAAAATAGCTCCCTCTCTTGTTGGTTCCTGAACCAATTGCTCCATGAAGCAGTCATTTATTACATCCAGGAACTTTATGTCTCTAGCAAGTCCTGATGTTACATTTACCCAGTCAATATTGGGGTAATTGAAATCTCCCATTATTATTGCACTGCCAAATTGGTTTGCTTCCCTGATTTCTCTTAGCATGTCATCATCTGTCTGACCATTTTGTCCAGGTGGATGGTAGTATACTCCTATCACTATACTCTTACCCAACACACATGGGATTTCTACCCATATAGATTCTACTGAGCATTTAGTCTCTTGTATGATCTTTATCCTATTGGACTCTATACCCTCCCGGACATAAAGTGCCACACCCCCACCAAGTTGATCCCCCCTATCATTGCAATATAATTTGTACCCTGATATAGCACTGTCCCATTGGTTATCCTCCTTCCACCAAGTCTCTGTGATGCCAATTATGTCAATCTCATCATTTGCTGCTATACACTCTAACTCTCCCATCTTACTTCTTAAACTTCTGGCATTGGCATACAGAGCACGGCAGGTGTGCTCCTATACTCTGAATGATCTGCAGCTGGTTTGGAAGGACAGGAACTGGACACAAGAACTCTGAACAGAAGGCTACAAACTATGGCCTCAATCAGAGAATAAGAACAAACAAGACAGACCACCAAATCCAGAAGACCACAAACTTGGGCCAATACATACAAAGCTAAGACCAAAACAGAGTAACAGAGGCTACAATGAGGAATGAAACCAGACTCCAAGCTGATTTATAAACTGATTTATAAATTGTGGCAGTACAAAGAACATGGTCATCAGCAGGACCTCCAAGCAATAGAGCTTGGGTTACTGAGCAGAGAATATTCATGAAGCTCCTCAGCAGCTTGTTAACTAGTTATTGCTCTGTATAGGACAATGAGTGCGCCAAAATGTATGCTTCTAAAGTGGAGACTCTCTATCTTCACATGTACACAAACTCATATGAAATGTGAACATTGACAAGCAAACACAAATGTATGTTGGTGGAGGACATACTTCCACATGTGCATGGATGTGTGTTCACATAAATGACATATTAATCTTGTTGCTTAGATTCCAAGATAAAAATGAAAGTTTTCAACCAAGATTAAGCGAGGTTACCAATTCCTAGAATCAAACTTGTTCTGGAATAGAAGCAGGAACCTCAACAATTCTACTATCTAGAAAAGACTTAAGGTGACTAGTTTTGAAAAAGATATACCGAGTACCGACTGTCAGAAATCTTAATTAAACATTTAGCTGGATATCTTAGAAAAATTCCCACACCTAAGCCTAATATTTTTTCACGCATCTGAAGGAAAGATTTTCTTCCTATTTGGGTCTGCTTACCCAGACCTTCTGATCCAAAAAAGGGGTATCTCTGTTACAGAAGAATAATTTTTTTATTACGTTTTAATCAGTCTCAGAAATCTGCATAAGAAATCAGTAATGTAGCATGATCTTTCATTTCCTCAGTTGTCTGATCCAGAGAACTGGTTAAGTTCAAACTTTCTGGGGACACCATAGACGTATCTAGCTCCTCCTCTTTCTTTTTCTTATATGGTAAATAAGAAAATCTTATTGAAGGTAGGCAATAAATGTTCAGAAATACAGAGTATCTGCTTCAGATTAGTTCTTGGGGGCCAATTAGGTAAAATCTTGTTAAATTAAGAATTCTAAGATTAACCCACCTCCACCTATCTTCAAAAATTTCCAATCTTCTATGTACTACCGAACTATCATGTGAAACTATCATCCAAATTCTTGACAAACCAGATTTTGAAAATAGAAATCTTTAAGCTTCCCTTCGTGGCCCATAACAGTAATTTCCACAGTTGGTATCTTCCCTTTCGAGGTCTCCAATGAAAAAGAAAATTCCTCAGTCTTTCACTCACAGTTCTTCTCCAGAACAAAGATGGCCTGCCAGATGTGCCCCAGACTGATTTCTGCAAGTCTCTTCAGGACAGATGTCCAGAAAGTAGCAGAGTGCTTCCCAGGAACCGAAGGACCCCACCTTCTCCACCGGAACAGGCAGCTCTCTGCCTCCTACAGCTGCAGCAACGGCCCTTCTGCCGGCCGTGAGAGCTCAAACCTGCCCCCTCCTCAGGGGTATCTACGGCCATCCCAAGACTGCTCCCAATTCAGGAGGCCTCTGCCGCTGCAGCAGTGCCAATGTCCCCCACTTCGTCTTCAGCCACAACCCCAGACAGAACACGGCCGTTGCCAGAGTCCTCGGAGAAATGCGGCATTCGGAACTCAACAATGCCTCCACTTCTGGCAGACCACACGCTGTCCCTCCAGCGATGCCTGCAATGAGGGATTCACCTGAGGTAATTTGCTCCAGACCACTTCGCAAAACCTGAGGAATAGTCCATTGCGAGGGGGATGAAGAGGCTGAAGAGATTCCTGGCGGCCCAACTTTCCTCTTCACAATCGTTAGCAAAGTTTATAACCAAGAAAAAAATGACAGCATCTCTCTAAATCAGCGCCACACTGGATCCCTCGTATGAAACAAAATCAGTATCTGAATTCAAGAAAGCATGGAATAAACACAGGGGAATCTCTGAGGGAGTGATGGGAATTTTAATGCTAAATTAGTTGGTTGGATGGGCAGGCTATACAGGCCATACGGTCTTTTTCTGCCATCACGTAATCTTTTCTCCTTTTAGGAAGGAATAGCAAAACTAAGAACGTCGGAATGTGGCAGCATATAAATGTTTTAAATAAATAAAATACATGAACTTCCTTCTGAAGCTCTTTAATAGCTAACAGATGTTAACACTGATAATTAACTCCTGAACATGCTGCCATATGCAAGAGAGTATTTTACTGAACCCAGCAGGCTCTGTTTAGTGCTGCTTGATGCAGCACTGCTTACTGCAGTTCAGATTCATCAGTACTGAATGCCCTTTGTTTTCAGCTTTAATCAGTGTGGAAGAAGGGCTTCAAGTTTTCAGCTGGATGTTGTTACTTTTTTAATTTCTAAAAGTTGTGAAAGACAGGACAAACAGATTAGAAAAGAGATGCTGCGTAAACTTTATAACAGAATAAAAGCCATTTGGTAGGAAACGGTCTCTTTTTCATGGAAAAATACAGGGAGCCTTAAAATATATAGGAGATGCATGAGAATATTTTAAATCTGTAGTCTTTTGAACAGAGTAAAAGATGAAGAATTAATAGAATGGGATTTCTTATGTTTTATTAGGAAAGAAAAGCTTCTTGCAGTGTCAGAACAGTGGCATTGGCATGAATGCATAGCTGAGACTATGATCCAACCAGAGTTAGCTCGGACTGAAATAGATAGATATATATTCAGCTCTGAGGGCTCTGTGAAGTGAAAAGGTTGCGTATGTATTTGAGTTTATCAGTCCTTGGTATCAGACCTGTGGGCAGAGAGTAGGACATGTGCTCCCTGAATATCTTTTCTTGGTACTTCACAGAGTCTCTTTTATTGTTTTGTGCTTTTAGGGCGGATTTTAAAAGGAGCGCAAATAGCCTACTTTTGTTTGCGCTCCAGGCGCAAACAAAAGTACGCTGGATTTTAGTAGATATGCGCGGAGCCACGCGTATCTGCTAAAAACCTGGATCGGCGCGCGCAAGGCTATGGATTTTGTATAGCCGGCGCGCGCCGAGCCACGCAGCCTACCCCCATTCCCTCCGAGGCCGCTCCAAAATCGGAGCGGCCTCGGAGGGAACTTTCCTTTGCCCTCCCCTCACCTTCCCCTCCCTTCCCCTACCTAACCCACCCGCCCGGCTCTGTCTAAACCCCCCCCCTTACCTTTGTCGGGGGATTTACGCCTCCCGGAGGGAGGCGTAAATCCCCGCGCGTCAGCGGGCCTCCTGCGCGCCGGGACGCGACCTGGGGGCGGGTCCGGAGGGCGCGGCCACGCCCCCGGGCCCGCCCCCGGAACGCTCCTGACACGCCCCGAAAACGCCGCGCGGTTCGGGCCCGCCCCCCGACACGCCCCCCGACACGCCCCCTCCGAAAACCCCGGGACTTACGCGAGTCCCGGGGCTCTGCGCGCGCCGGTAGGCCTATGTAAAATAGGCTTACCGGCGCGCAGGGCCCTGCTCGCGTAAATCCGCCCGGTTTTGGGCGGATTTACGCGAGCAGGGCTCTGAAAATCCGCCCCTCAGGGTTCTAATTTCTCAGAGATTCCTCTCTCTCAGATTTTTCTCTCTCTGTTTTTGCAGCTCCTGTTTCCTCCCAGCTGCTCTTGTTATGTAAATGTTAGCTGATTTTCTTTCACTATGCTTCATTTTGTAACTAGAGTGTTTGTCTCATCTCTGCTGATCCTAGAATTTTAGATATTAAAAGGCAGCAAAGATTATTGTAGAATATACCAGAAATTCAGCCCTGGTTTTATGCCTTCACGTTCTGTACAACGAGCACTTTTCATCAAGATGGAAAATTTCATAGTAGATTATTGGCTTTCCTCATTTCTCATAATCAGACTCTTGTGGGGGTTAGTTGATTGATTTTTTGAAATCTATTATATTCCATTTTTTTCAGACAAAATAAGCACTTTCAGTCAATAACTCTTTTCTAGTGCTTTCCTTTGTACACAGCACAGTTTTGGAAGACCTCTATCCTATCTGTTAATTGTTTTTCTTCCATATTTTGGGCTTGATTCACTCAAAACTTAGGATTTAGGAAAGTTTCTGGCAAATAAAAATATTCAAATACTTTGGGGGTCATTTTTCAAAGTGATCGCACGCGAAAAGTCCCTTTTTGCGTGCGATAACTAAAAAGGGGCAGCACCGGGGCGGACGCCGCGAAGACAGCATGGACGGCGAAAGGTAAGCTTCCGTATCGCTGCCTATTTTGTGCCACCTTTTATGGTGCAGTTATTCGGCGCGACGCCAGCAGTGATCGCACCGCAGAGGATTGTAAGCCCTCTGGGGATAGAGAAATACCTATAGTACCTGAATTTAAACCGGTGTGATATCTCAATTGAGATCGAATGTCGGTATATAAAAATAATAAATAAATAAATAAATACATTTTCCATACTCACCCAGCACAATTCCATCCTGAACATCACCAACACAACATGCACTCATGCATGAGACACCACTGCAATGTATGTGCATCATGCCAGGCTAGGAAACTTGTTCAGTGCCTCTATTACCTGGTGTCCTGTATATGATATGAAGAGAACATATGAGTTATCTATATATACTAGAGATGTGAATCGTGTGATCGATCGTCTTAACGATCGATTTTGGCTGGCTGGGGGGGGGGAGGGAATCGGATCGACGCGGTTTTGTTTTTTTAAATATCGTGTAAATCGTAAATCGGGGGAGGGGGAGGGCAGTAATAAAGAAAAGAATTATATTTAGACAACAACCAACAAGGACTGAATGGCACAGGCTGGGTAAACAAATAAGCGTGGGAGTAGCATGCTTATTGCAGCAGTTACTACCCCTAACCAATTAAGTTAGATACTTCACTGCTCTCTACATCAATGGCGGGGGTGGAAAGTAACTAGAACCAAAAAGTTACTAATAAGGGCCAAGAGTAACAGATAGAAACATAGAAATGACGCAGAAAAAGACCAAACGGCCCATCCAGTCTGCCCAGCAAGCTATGCACTTTATCCATTTTTTTATTTCCCTTTTTCTCTCTCCCACCTGTTACTATTGGCTTCCAGTACCCTCCAGCCCTAATTTCCCTCCACCCCACCACCAATGTAGAGAGCAGCGCCATATCTGCATCCAAGTGGACATCCAGCTCAATTAGGGGTAGCAACTGCTGTAACAAGTAGGCCACACCCCTACCCCATACTCTTACCCACCCCTGTTTTTTTTTTTGTTGTTGTTTTTTTTTTTTGGAGATGGCAGCCCTCCAGCCTTCCGCTCCATGAAGGTGGAACACCAACCACTGGCATCCCGCTCCGTGAATGCCTCTGTGGCTACTGCCGCTCCATGCAGTGTTTTGCTGCCTCCTCTTTATTCACGCCCTCTAGACTTGATGGATCCACAGTGTTTATCCCACGCCCCTTTGAAGTCCTTCACAGTTTTAGACTTCACCACTTCCTCCGGAAGAGAAAATAAAAGTGTGAAAGCTTGCTGGGCAGACTGGATGGGCCGTTTAGTCTTCTTCTGCCGTCATTTCTATGTTTCTATTTAATTCATTCAGACCTAGTGTTACATTCGGTGATCTCCGGGTTGTCCCACGGGGTCCCTCTCTTGTCTCCAGCCCCAGGCCCGAGCTACAACCAGCCAATGCCACCAAGGAGCCCTTGCAAAGCTGCGTGGCAGGCCAAACGCTGCTTATGCCAATGCTCCTGCTCTCTCTCTCTAGGCTCCTCTAGTTGCGCATATGCCCGATGTGCCCTGCTTTAAAGGGCCTGTGGTGGGAAATACCCTGTGATGCCCACAGATGACCTCATAGGTTCTAACCTATAAAGGGCCTTTGTTCCCTTTAGATCTAGCCTCAGCAACAGATCTCCCTATGTCCTGGTAGAACAAGTTGCTCTCCAGCGTTCTGTGTCTTTAGTCTTCAGCCCAGCATCCTGTGTCTTCAGTTTTCAGCTCCAGCAATACTCGTCTTCAGTCTTTAGCTCCAGCAGTCTTAGTCTTCACCTCCATCCTCCATGGTCTTTGTCTTGTTCTTCTGTGTCTCTCATGCCTGTTCTGCTCCTTGCCTGCATGCCTGCCTGCTTCTCTGTCCCTCCTTTCCTTTTGAACAGATATTCATTATTGACCTTGGCCTGACTCCTGAACCTGCCTGACTGCCATCTGCCTCAGACTATAGCCAACCACTGGATATGACTTGCCTTCTCATGTTCCTACCCTGCTACTTCTACAGATCTTTCCACAAGTAAATGCCCCCAGCTAAGACCTGCCTGTCCCTGCATCCCAAGGCTCAACCCAAGGGGATCGTGGGCTGGTAAAGACGAAGCATGGATAGATTCAGAATGGTCCTATAATTTTGCCACCATGCTGAAAGTGTAAGGCTGCTTTCCTTGTCCCATAAGAGCAGCTGCAGTGGCACCTTAGCTATGCCAGTGCTCAGACACCTCCTACTTACATTTGAGGGTCCTGCGGGATAGATCAGATTCAGTGGGAATTTAAAGGCTCTCTGAACAGCCTCCTTCCTCTTGCTGGCTCTCTGAGCCCAAAAAAACAAACAAAAGACCAGTGACTACTACTACCAAGATGATACATTTATAAATACATATCAGAAAGGGACACAATGTTCTCCCCATCCACACTGAGCTGGGAGAGCCTAAATTCATTAACTCATAGAAGCTAGATTTTGGATGTGAGCCCAGGGAAGAGTAGGAGCTGTGGGTTCCAGAAGGCAATGGTAAACCTCTACAATATTCTACCAAGAATGGTCCCAGGCACCATATGTGGATCTGACTGAGCGCCTAATCCTCAACACCAAGAAATAAGTGGAAAGAGGATAGGAAAAACAGCAACTTATAAAGTCAACATGGTACAGATGATATTCTCCACACTGGGGAACACTGAGAGGAGAGGATCACCTTGCTGGTGGCTGAAAGGAATCAGTAAGTTTTTGCTTGGGGCATTGTCTTTTTTAAAAGTATTGGGGCAAAGTTAACTATCTGGGAATATTGTTTAGTGTGTTTGTGCCTTTAATAGTCAGAAAGGCAGTGAATAAACAAGTTAGACTATTTGTATTTTTAAATAGTCAGTCAATAAGGTAGCTAGTAAGCAGTAGGTAGTGTGTTTATTTTTAAAAGTCTGTAGAACTGAGTGTTCTGCAGACTTTTAAAGAACTGAGTGTTTGCATTTAATACAAATTGAGTGTTTGTATTGAAAAAAAAACCCCCACAAAAAAACAAACAAACCCCACAAAAAGTAGCCAGAAGCTAGAAATAAGCTAGGAGCAGTGTATACCTAAGTAAAAAAGTTGAATAGTTCAGCTCAGTTACTCACCTTGGAAAGGTGTTGAGGTAGTGTGATTGGGTTTGAATAGGGACCAACATTTGTTAATCAAGAGAGCAGCGAGTCACTCTGGCTGACTAACTGAAATGTGGGAGGGAGGTTCTGGAAGCCAAATTAAGGCTCTTAGGTAGAAAGCTTAAATCCAGAACCTCCAGGGTAGCATTCTCTGAAATGCTCCCTGTTCCACGCGCAGGTCACCAGAGGCAGGCAGAGCTCCGGAGTCAATGCGTGGATGAGACGATGGTGCAAGGAAGAGGGATTCAGTTTTGTTAGGAACTAGGGAACCTTTTGGGGAAGGGGGAGTTTCTTCCGAAGGGATGGGCTCCACCTTAACCAGGGTGGAACCAGACTGCTGGCGCTAACCTTTAAAAAGGAGATAGAGCAGCTTTTAAACTAGAACAAAGGGGAAAGCCGACAGTCGCTCAGCAGCGCATGGTTCGGAGAGAGGTATCTTCAAAGGATACTAATGATGCATTAGAATTAGGGCATCCCGACAGTGAGGTTCCAATAATTAGAAAAATAGTCCAAGTGCCTGTAACTAAAAACTCACCTGAGCTACAAAATTCTAACTTATTTCTATCAATTAAAAAGCAGAATGAAAATACAAACAAAAAACAAACTTTGAAATGTTTGTATGCTAATGCCAGAAGTCTAAGAAGTAAAATGGGAGAATTAGAATGTATAGCAGTGAATGATGACATAGACTTAATTGGCATCTCAGAGACATGGTGGAAAGAGGATAACCAATGGGACAGTGCTATACCGGGGTACAAATTATATCGCAACGACAGAGAGGAGCACCCGGGAGGAGGTGTGGCGCTTTATGTCCGGGATGGCATAGAGTCCAACAGGATAAACATCCTGCATGAGACTAAATACAAAATTGAATCTTTATGGGTAGAAATCCCTTGTGTGTCGGGGAAGACTATAGTGATAGGGGTATACTACCGTTCACCTGGTCAAGATGGTGAGACGGACAGTGAAATGCTAAGAGAAATTAGGGAAGCTAACCAAATTGGTAGTGCAGTAATAATGGGAGACTTCAATTACCCCAATATTGACTGGGTAAATGTATCATCGGGACACGCTAGAGAGAGAACGTTCCTGGATGGAATAAATGATAGATTTATGGAGCAATTGGTTCAGGAATCGACGAGAGAGGGAGCAATTTTAGATCTAACTCTCAGTGGAGCACAGGACTTGGTGAGAGAGGTAATGGTGGTGGGGCTGCTTGGCAATAGTGATCATAATATGATCAAATTTGATTTAATGACTGGAAGAGGAACAGTGTGCAAATCCAAGGCTCTCGTGCTAAACTTTCAAAAGGGAAACTTTGATAAAATGAGAAAAATTGTTAGAAAAAACTGAAAGGAGCAGCTACAAAAGTAGAAAATGTACAAGAGGCGTGGTCATTGTTAAAAAAATACCATTCTAGAAGCACAGTCTAGATGTATTCCACACATTAAGAAAGGTGGAAAGAAGGCAAAACGATTACCGGCACGGTTAAAAGGGGAGGTGAAAGAAGCTATTTTAGCCAAAAGATCTTCATTCAAAAATTGGAAGAAGGATCCAACAGAAGAAAATAGGATAAAGCATAAACATTGGCAAGTTAAATGTAAGACATTGATAAGACAGGCTAAGAGAGAATTTGAAAAGAATTTGGCTGTAGAGGCAAAAACTCACAGTAAAAACTTTTATAAATATATCCGCAGCAGAAAGCCTGTGAGGGAGTCAGTTGGACCGTTAGATGATCGAGGGGTTAAAGGGGCACTTAGAGAAGATAAGGCCATCGCGGAAAGATTAAATGATTTCTTTGCTTCGGTGTTTACTGAAGAGGATGTTGGGGAGGTACCTGTAATGGAGAAGGTTTTCATGAGTAATGATTCAGATGGACTGAACCAAATCACGGTGAACCTAGAAGATGTGGTAGACCTGACTGATAAACTGAAGAGTAGTAAATCACCTGGACCAGATGGTATACACCCCAGAGTTCTGAAGGAACTAAAAAATGAAATTTCAGACATATTAGTAAAAATTTGTAACCTATCATTAAAATCAAACGTACCTGAAGTCTGGAGGATAGCTAATGTAACCCCCATATTTAAAAAGGGCTCCAGGTCAGATCCGGGAAATTACAGACCGGTTAGCCTGACTTCAGTGCCAGGAAAAATAGTGGAAAGTGTTCTAAACATCAAAATCACAGAACATATAGAAAGACATGGTTTAATGGAACAAAGTCAGCATGGCTTTACCCAAGGCAAGTCTTGCCTCACAAATCTGCTTCACTTTTTTGAAGGAGTTAATAAACATGTGGATAAAGGTGAAGCAGTAGATGTAGTGTACTTGGATTTTCAGAAGGCATTTGACAAAGTTCCTCATGAGAGGCTTCTAGGAAAAGTAAAAAGTAATGGGATAGGTGGCGATGTCCTTTCGTGGATTGCAAGCTGGCTAAAAGACAGGAAACAGAGAGTAGGATTAAATGGACAATTTTCTCAGTGGAAGGGAGTGGGCAGTAGTGTGCCTCAGGGATCTGTACTGGGACCCTTACTTTTCAATATATTTATAAATGATCTGGAAAGAAATACAACGAGTGAGGTAATCAAATTTACAGATGATACAAAATTGTTCAGAGTAGTTAAATCACAAGCAGATTGTGATAAATTGCAGGAAGACCTTGTGAGGCTGGAAAATTGGGCATCTAAATGGCAGATGAAATTTAATGTGGACAAGTGCAAGGTGATGCATAAAGGGGAAAAATAACCCATGCTATAGTTACACAATGTTAGGTTCCATATTAGGTGCTACTACCCAAGAACGAGATCTAGGCGTCATAGTGGGTAACACATTGAAATCGTCGGTTCAGTGTGCTGCGGCAGTCAAAAAAGCAAACAGAATGTTGGGAATTATTAGAAAGGGAATGTTCAATAAAACGGAAAATGTCATAATGGCTCTGTATCGCTCCATGGTGAGACCGCACCTTGAATATTGTGTACAATTCTGGTCGCCACATCTCAAAAAAGATATAATTGCGATGGAGAAGGTACAGAGAAGGGCTACCAAAATGATAAAGGGAATGGAACAGCTGCCCTATGAGGAAAGACTAAAGAGGTTAGGACTTTTCAGCTTGGAGAAGAGACGGCTGAGGGGGGATATGATAGAGGTGTTTAAAATCATGAGTGGTCTAGAACGGGTAGATGTGAATCGGTTTTTTACTCTTTCGAATAATAGAAAGACTAGGGGGCACTCCATGAAGTTAGCATGTGGTACATTTAAAACTAATCGGAGAAAGTTCTTTTTCACTCAACGCACAATTAAACTCTGGAATTTGTTGCCAGAGGATGTGGTTAGTGCAGTTAGTATAGCTGTGTTTAAAAAAAGATTGGATAAGTTCTTGGAGGAGAAGTCCATTACCTGCTATTAATTTAGTTGATTTAGAAAATAGCCACTGCTATTACTAGCAACAGTAACATGGAATAGACTTAGTGTTTGGGTACTTGCCAGGTTCTTATGGCCTGGATTAGCCACTGTTGGAAACAGGATGCTGGGCTTGATGGACCCTTGGTCTGACCCAGTATGGCATATTCTTATGTTCTTATATTTTTAATCATGTAATCCTCACAGATTTCTGAAATAATTATAGAAGACTTTTTTTTTTTTTTTTTTACAGGAAAACACGTCTACAGGTTTAAACATAGAGAAGGTATGTCTAAAAAATTGTCTGTTAACAGCACAAGAAAATCTCTGTATTCATGCATGACAGAAAATCCACAGCAGGAACAAACCATTGATGCCACCAAAAGTACTAGCATTGAAAACATTTGGCAGTAGCAGGGACCAAAGATGAAGAGATTGAAAACACCCATCATGGGGAATGTTTTGGCAATGTCTGCATCAGACTTTTAACACATTTCTAATAACAGTGGTCACATCCTAGTTTACAGTGGCTCCAACCTACGTTTTTCTAAGCAAATAACTGTCATGGGATGCATTTAAACATCACCAGAACAATAAGATCATCACTGAATAGTGAAATAAAGGATGTGGTATTGTCTTCATCCAATGGCTTTCAGCTCTTTCTTTGGTGAGGGTAGGACAAAGAAATGTGTGCTATTACCCTCATCCATTCATAAAACAAGTCACTCCCATCACCCCGAGTGATCCGAAAGATGAAATTTCAGCCTACGTATTTCACAAAATTAAGCTCTGCTATGAACACAACTGATTATTTAATAGAAATCCAGACAGGGCAGTATTTAAAAAAATCGGCTGAACAAGACAGAGCACGTTGGTCATCAGCAGTCATCCACCCTGATGATGCAGGGGGTGTGGCCAAATCATGAAAATTATTCTGTACTCTAGACATAGCTGCTGAACCAGACGTGTTTAGGGAAGGAGAGGAGCAGTTGTAAAAGCTTCACAAATCTATGTAAATCTGTATGTGCCAGAAAGGGATCATTTGATGATGTGGAAACAAAAGGATAATCCGTTGCCCAACACAACTGCTGCTGGAACAGAGAGTCTCCTGAGAAACTGGTGATCAGGTTTCTGCTGTGCCCCCAGTTTCGGTCACCTGAGACTGCGGTCTGTCCCTGTTGAGATGTCAGGACTAGGTTTTGTCTTGCTCTCTGCTAAAACAGAAGAGGGAAAGCAATATTTTTTTTTTTACTGCTAGATGAACTATCAGAGGAGCAATTAAGTCACTCTCTTCACCGGTGCCGCACTACCCAGATTAAACCCATGTTTGTAATCCTGCTAGTCATGCTTAAATTTAGCCACTGTAAAGTGCTTGATCTCTGCCGTAAACTGGGTTGTTTTTTCAAGTCTTTGAAATCAGAATAAAAAATGTCAGCAAATGAATCTTCCTTCAAATCTGTAATGTACTCAGCAATTTGTATACAAATATTATCGGACATGGATAAAGCAGCATCTGTTAACATTAGCTCCAGAGAATGTTTGTTGAGGCTAGTGTTTCAATGTGCAAAGAAAGCGCCATCTTCAATATAGCTTTTTGGTTTGCAAGCAAGTAGCATAATTTTTTCTGAAGACAACTTCTCTGTTAGTTGCTTCATTACGAAACCCTGCTCCCACATTTTGTGGTGGTATTCCCAATCCTGAAATGTGCTGGAAAACACAGAAGCAGCACCATTTCTCAAAAAACAAACAATACAATCAAGACATATAAAATATCAATCATAATAGTAAAAACATATTAAGAAGAAGAATATTACAAAATGGCTGACAAATAGAATATTCAATAATTAAACACAAACATTTTTAAAAATTTCCCAAAACGCAATAAAATATTTAAAAAGAGCAGACATCAAATAACATGCAATAATTAAACTTCTAAGGATAAAAGAAATTCCCCACTTTCCATACCTGGGAACTTTTGATTTCCAGTAATCCTGAGTTTGTTTTGGATTAGTGGGAAGAGGGAAGCTGCACAAACTGTTGTTCTTGCTTTCTCACATACTCACACTAACACACATTCATTCTCTCTCCCACACATAAACACACACGCTTCCTCACATGCTCCCATACACTTTTCTCCTCCTCTAACACACAAGCTGCAGCAGCCTCCATCTGTCACTCACTTAACTTCTTTTCCTCTCACTTCGGGAAGGGAAGGGAAGGGGAAGTTCCCACTCACTCATTCATTCTCCCCTTCTCTTCTCAGTAAGAAGGAAGGGGAGCTAAATTGATGGGAGGATGAAGTTCTCTCTCATGCACTCACTTTCCTCTTTTCTTTTCATGCCTGGCCTTGTGTCTTCTTCCTACCCGCTGGGCGGTGGGAACCCGCGGACAGGCCACAAAGACCACCACTGCTTTTCCTTTCTTCTGCCCATGAGGGGTGGGAACCCTGTAGGTATGTCACTAAAACCACGCCATCACGGTTCTTGTTTTCCTGTTTCCTGCCCATGGGGTTCCCAACCTCCCCGCAGGATGTCAATCTGTGTTGACTTCTCCAGGGCTCTTTTCAATGGTTGGCACCCTACAGGGCCTTCCTCTGGACTTCCTGTAGTGCCAACCTCAGCCTTCCTTGCAGTGTCCTTCTCAGGCTTATTCCTGGCTCTCTGTGAGGCCTCTCTCGGGGTCTCTGCATGCCCTCTCTCTTTAGGCCACTTCTTTAAGCTCATCCATGAGCTCTTGGGTAATACAGTCTTTTGCACTGCCCTCTGCTGTGCTTTTTCTGCATTCCTACTGGCCTCCTCAGGCCATTGCCACAACTCGGCCAGCTTGCTAGACATCTCTTCCAGCAACTCATCTAGCTCCTCCAGGGACTATTGGTACTCCTTGGCCAGCAGCTCTATGCATTCACTCTCGTGTCTGGCCTGGACTCTTGGGAGTGGGCTCCCTAGTTCCATTATTCTTTTAAGCACACTGGCTTCTCTTTCCTCTTTTTCCTGCACTGTAGTACACCCACTGGATCCAGACCAGGTTTTTGGTTGTACTGCCCAGGCTTTTAAGCTCTTTGGCTTCTGCACTTACTAGCAGTTTCACTTTCAGTCTGGGCAACTCCCTGCTCCAGTCACAGTGCATAGCCACATCTGCTTTTCTCTCCACTTTTTTTTTTCCTTTAAAAGGAAACAAAAAGTAAAAAAACAAAACAAAACAAAACAAAATCCCCTGCCTCACCAGCACTGACTGTACTGAATATAACAGTTCTATCTTCAGTGGGACTTGACCCTGTAGTCTGCAAAGAAAAATCTATCCTGCCTGCAGGCTCCACAGACCCCTCTCTGGTTTAAAGACAATTTTCATTTTTTTTATTCTGTGCTCCTCTGTGAGACAGCGAACTTCTAACGTTCAGCTCTCCCAAACCCAAGCAGCACTGCTTTTCTTCTGTCCCAGCTCCCTTCACTCGCCAAGGCTAGACAAACTTATTTTTTTTCATGCAGCCTGCCTTGTTTCAGTGTGCTCCCAGAGCTATACCCTTGCAGTTGCAGCTCTGCTTTACCTCCAACCTCTTTGGCAGGGCACTTAACAAACCTGGGGTTTTTCTCTGTGCCCAGCATAGAGAAAAATCCCTATCATGACACCATATGTTTGAAAACAAGCAATGTTTCCCTGGCTGGGGCACAAAGCCACACGGATTCTGGCCTTTTCTAATGTAGATAAACTTTATCTGCACTAGAACATCAACCCACTAGAATGACTGCTTACCTTTGCAGTACACTTCCCATTCCCTGGGCTTTGAGTCAGCATGGATTTACCGGAGTTGCCTCTCCTGGAGACATAGGGGCATTCCTGAACCCAGCTGGGCCTACATTCTTATTCTCCCCAGCTGGTCTTGTCCTCTCTCCTGACCCGCAGGGTCCTGCCTACACAGCTCTCTTCCTCTGTGGGATTTAAGATGGGAAAAATAAGCATAGGTAATACCAGGGTAAATGACTGTTCATGTTCACAACAACAGAGGCAGGAGCTGGCATAAGAGTGGTACAAGAGGAGGCTGCACAATAAGGCCCATGGCATGCTGGGGTGATGATTCTGCAAGAAGCCTACAGAAAATTAGTCCAGAATGCTGTGAGCCTAATTCTGGTCACGCTGACCTTTTCCTGCCAGCAGTGTGCTGTCTTGCTCCTATCAACAGAGAAAATTAAGAGAAAGTGAAAAAGTGAGTGCATGTCTTTGTATATGTGTGCATTGCATGTTTGTGTACGAGTGAAAGCCCTGGAATGGAGAGAAAGTTTATATGTTTGAGCATGTGCTGATCTTAGCAGGTGTTAACAGTTACCGGTACTCTTGCCTAGCAATTAGTGTGAGCAGCCATTCAGTGCCTAGGCTGATTGGTCAGTGAGATTTTAGGAGATCAGAAACCCTCTAGCATGATGACATGCTAAGTTTTAATACTAATGAGGACCGGCATAAGCTCATTATAGACCCCATACTCTTTATCTCCTGGCTTCCAGCACACAAACATACATACACAAAAAGACAGCACATAGAAACATACAAACATAGAAATGACGGCAGAAAAAGACCAATTAGCCCATCCAGTCTGCCCAGCAAGCTCCCACACTTATTTTCCCATACTTATCTGTTTCACCGACCACCAAGTTCAGGGTCCTTGTTGGTAACTGTTTGATTCAAATTTCCTGCCACCCATTGATGCAGAAAGTAATGTTGGAGTTGCATCAAAAGTGGGCATAAGGCTTAATGGTTAAGGGTAATAACTGCCGCATCAAGCAAGTTACCATGATGCTTGTTTACCCAGACTGCACAGATCAATGCCTTGTTGGATGTTGTCTGAATGTAAATCCTCTTTTCCACATTTCTCCCTGCCGTTGAAGCAGAGAGCAACGCTGTATATGCATTCAAAGTGAAGTATCAGGCTTAATTGGTTTAGGGTAGTAACCGCCGCAATAAGCAAGCTACCCCCATGCTTATTTGTTTACCCAGACTGTGTAGTTCAGTCCTTGTTGGTTGTTGTCTGTTGTCTGAATGCAAATCCTCTTTTCCACATTTCGCCTTGCCGTTGAAGCAGAGAGCAATGTTGGAGTTGCATTAACCATGTGAAGGCTTATTGAGTAAGGGTAGTAATCACCAGGTAGTATCCTCCATTCCAGCAAGCCACCCCCATGGCTTTTCTCTTCATTCCCATCCTCTAGCCTTTATGGATTCACAGTGTTTATCCCATGCCCCTTTGAAATCCTTCACAGTTTAGTCTTCACCATGTCCTCCAGGCATTCACCATTTCCTCCAGGCATCCACAACCCTCTCCATGCAGAAATACTTCCTGATATTGGTTCTGAGTCTTCCTCCCTGGAGTTTCAAATTGTGACCCCTGTTCTACTGATTTTTTTCCAACGGAAAATGTTTGTTGTTGTCCATGGAACATTAAAATCTTCCAAGTATCTGAAGGTCTGTATCATATCACCCCTACTCCTCCTCTCCTTCAGGGTATATGTTAAGAATGGGGGTTTTTAGTGTGCCCTTGGGCCTCAGCCCAGGCCCAGACCTTCAGGGCCGAGCCGAGGGTTGACGGTGGCTCTGCATGACTGAACACAGTCTTACCCTCTGCCAGCCCTGCAAGCTCCCAAGGCCAACATCCAAGGATGTTGGAAGTTGAATGGTCCTCCGACCATTCCAAGCCCTTTCGGACCTGCTGCGAATAGCATGGAGCAGCAGGCCTGGCCTGAGGTTGAGGGCAGACGGAGGCCTTGACATGAAGACAGGACTATGGTCGATGCGGCGGCATCGCAGACAAGACACTTGACAACAGCAGGGTTGATGCATCGACATCACGGACGAGGAACTTGACATCCAAACAAGCACACATAAGGCATGGGCATTGGCATTGTCTCTCAGGGCGCTCTACTCAGGCCACCCGCGGGACTGAGTCGCAGACCACCCTGTCCTACTGCGCGCCCTACACAGCCCTTGCAGGCTGGTCACGGACCACAAGGAGAGCGGAACAGCGCAGGGAAGATCCAGGCAAGAAGGAACTCCAATGACGGAGTCGGTGTCATCCGAAGCTTCCCCCAAGGCTGGCAGGAATGGAGGCTCAGGAGCACAGGGACACTTCCCACCTGCAAGCCACCTCATTCTCGGGCATACACCATCCGAGAGCACTGGCTTACAGGAACAGAAGGCTCGAGAGCACCAGACGAAGACGCAGGGAAGAACATCCTGGCAGGCGGACACATCAGGATAAGGAGGATCATGGCGGAACATCAGGACATGGTCAGGGACCTCAGGCAAACATCAAGACACCAAGACATGGTATAAAAGCAGACGAGACAAGGAGCTCCACAAAGAACAGACAGACTTACAAGGCTCTGGCAGGCAGGAGCATCCAGAGGGAAGACACCACGATGCAAGGCCAAGACAGAATGAAGTTGAAGTCCTTTTATAGGGCTGCAGACCGGCGACTCCCTGGGAGGAGTTTGGCAGGCCCACACCTAGCTGGCCCTATAACTACGGAGAAGTGCTGCGGGCCGGCCCCTAGGGAAGGGCGTGGCTCAAACCAGGAAGTCCATGCAAACACAAGCAGCCTCAGGCAGGCCCCATGGACATCGAGGCCTCCCAGGCCCTGGAGCAAATCCTGGGACAGTTTGCAGGCGAGGCCCTGGCTTCGAGCGGCCTCCAGGAAGAGGTAAGGAGCCTCCCGTAGCCCAGCTACAGGAGGGTTCATAACAGTATACATATTTAGGTTCTTCAATCTCTCCTCATAAGTCATTTTATGATGACCATCCACCTTTTTGGTCGCCCTTCTCTGGACCGCCTCTATCCTGTCTCTGTCCCTTTGGAGATATGGTCGCCAGAACTGAACACAGTACTCCAGGTGAGGCCTCACCAAGGCCCTGTACAAGGGGATCATCACTTCCTTTCTCTTACTAGATATTCCTCTCTCTATGTAGCCCAGCATTCTTCTGGCTTTAGCTATCGCCTTGTCACATTGTTTCGCCGACTTCAGATCATTAAACACTATCACCCCCAAGGTCTCTCTCTTGCTCCTTGCACATCAGCCCTTCACCCCCCATCAAAAACAGTTCTTTCGGATTTCCACACCCCATATGCATGACTTTGTACTTCTTGGCATTGAATCTCAGCTGCCATATCTTTGACCACTCTTCCAGCTTCCTTAAATCCTGTCTCATTCTCTCCACTCCTTCCGGGCGTGTCCACTCTGTTGCAGATCTTAGTATCATCCACAAAAAGACAAACCTTACCTTCTATCCCATCTGCAATGTCGCTCACAAAGATATTGAACAGGACTGGTCCCAACACCGATCCTTGCGGCACTCCGCTTAACACCGCTCTCTCTTCAGAGTAAATTCCATTTACCATCACACATTGTTCTCTGTCCATCAACAGTTTGCAATCCAGGCCACCACCTCGGCACTCACTCCTAAGCTTCTCATATGCATTACACAATACATACACAAAAAATTTTGTTTTGGGACCTCCCAAATTGAAACCCCATAATATCCACAGAAGCACAAATCTTAATAGCAAGAGGTTCTAGCACCAGATTGAAAAGTAGAGGGAATAGGGGGCAACCCTATCTGGTGCCCCTCTGAATATCAAATAGAGCAGATTGCCAACCATTCGTCAAAACTCTGACTTTAGGATTTGAGTACAAAACAGCAATAATATCAGTGTATTAAGATGGAAAGTTAAATGCTTTAACACAGTGAGCATATATTTCCAAGAATCCTATTGGAAGCCTTGTCTGCATCTAAAGAGAGAAGCAGACAAAGAATGTTGTGTCTTTTTGTCAAATGAATAATAGTAAACAATTGCCACATGAAATTGATCAAGTTCCTATCCTGA
Source organism: Rhinatrema bivittatum (assembly GCF_901001135.1). Classification (NCBI taxonomy): domain Eukaryota; kingdom Metazoa; phylum Chordata; class Amphibia; order Gymnophiona; family Rhinatrematidae; genus Rhinatrema; species Rhinatrema bivittatum. Next base: position 513,161,855 of record NC_042616.1, read on the forward strand.
ATCAAGTTTGATTTTTGTCTATAAGAGAAGGCATAATCCAACCTAAGATGAAGAACCTGCATAAGAATTTTAACATCCGCATTAATAAACAAGCTAGGTCTGTACATGCTACAATCTAAGAGGATCTTTCCCTTTCTTATAAATTAGTATGATTATAACCGCCAATAAGAGATTAGTATAGGCTCCCCATCTCTCAGAAATTGGAATAGTTTATGCAAAAGGAGTGTTTATTCCTTAAAAAAAAAATAATTTGTAAAAACTGAAGTCCATCTGGGCCAGGACTCTTCCCTGACGCCAAGGACCTTATAGCTTGGTTGTTTATAGTAGCCTATGATATCAAATGAGAGATTTATTGATACTACTTTGGTAACTGTTTCATATTAATGTGTATTACTGTAATTTTTTTGATACTGTATGTTTTATGTTTTTATTTTGTAAACCACCCTGATTTGTTATAGAAGATATTAAATACTTGTAAATAAAGAAATAAAATGTGCACACATAAACACAAAAACATAGAAACAAATATACAACACATTCACAGATACAAAGAAACATAAAACACAATATACACAAACATTCAATCATGCAAACACAAACACACAAAACTCACATGTACAAACACATACAATTCACATAATCATACACAACACAAACATACACACGAAGGATAGGTAATTCTGATATATGCATAGATATTTATTGAGCTACCATTCTTTTATAGGTTGAAGGGATACCTGATAAAGAAGAGATATACTTTTTTGGTCAGCCTCAGCTTTATGATCCTTTCCTTTTGCATGGCTTATTCTCTACTGAAACACAAGTTACACAAATTTTCTAGTGAGCTGTTGCCTCTTGGTTATAAAACCACAAGTTCAAGTCTAAGGATAAATTGTTTGCTATCTGTCTCCTCTACTTGCCTACTCTTACTGTAGCTATGATCTGACATTTCATTACTGAAGGACAGTTGAGTAAATCGTTGCTTACCTCACCCACTGCCAGTATTTCTCTTCTGCCTGCTTGGAATACAGAATTTCTGGGAAGTTTATCTGATTTTCTTTCTTTCTGAGAGTTACATAGTACCCATCTGATCTCATCTGTACCCGGAGCAAAGACAAAAAGTTATCTATCAGAATTACAGTACATATTTCCTTTCTACTGCATAGTGTACTACTACTGAGGCACATTGCACATCTGAAAACTATTAAAACAAAAGTATTGGTTAATCTTATTCCAAGTATTTGCTCTTTATTTGTTTTTTAGAATAAAAGGCATGCAAGTTTCATTATGGCCACACCTGTTTTTTTTAAGTGTGCTCTTCATTTGCTCCTGCTACATTGATCTTTTACACAGCAGCACCCAGTTTACTTAGATTTATAAGGGTTGGGATGGCTAAATAGGAAGAGCTTTCAAATAATTTAATCACTAATATCTTCTTGGAGATAAAACAAGGAGTTGTGTGAACATTTCATGATACTCAATTTCTTTTTTTTGCTATCACATGGAGAAAGAGAAACATTCATGAATTTTGTGTCACATAATATCTTATAACTAAAATGTTGGAAGGAAAGTAAAATCAGGTTGAATTTATATTGTGGAATTTATGTTTTTTAATGACTTACAGTTTTCTGTTTTTAAAATAAGGATATTGTACAAGGTATTATTAAATAAAGTATGGGCAGTGGAGTGAATTTTGGAATAAATATGCTGTGAAACCACATATGGGGTCAATAGCCTAACTACAGAACGCCATATTGCCAAAGGAGTGTTTATTGAAAATACTAATGTACATTGTTATTCCATACAGGATAACAATGTATGTTACCCGGTGTTTCCAATAAAAATACATGAAAAATACATATTTGCAGACATCAAAATGTGCTGTGACATCACTGAGATGTCAACCTCTCTTTCTCTTCTTTAGAGAGAAATGACTTGCTTGGCATGTGGCTGTATTTCACATTATGGGGCCGAATCAATAAATCTGTGTGAAAATGGGCGCTCAGTGTTCAGCACCCGCTTTCCTAACGCGCGCCCGGCCACCTCAGCTGGGTGCGCAATCAAATATTTAAATGAGGGGTCACGCTAAAAGAGAAGGCTCTAGGGACAAATGTGCACCCCTAGCGCCTCCATAGCAGCAGGCGCAAAGGAAAGGTGGCTGTCAGCGGGTTAGGAAAATGGACACTTGTTAATTTAGTGTCCCTTTTCCTAAACTGACCGCCAGTACACACTTTAAAAAAAAATCTTTTTTTAAACATTCTGGTGCTTTTCTGTATAGTTTTTGGGCTGCTCAGAAATTAACACCTGCTCTGGGCAGGCGTTAATTTTTGAGAGTAAAAATGTGTGTGTTGGGCGCCATCAACATGCATTTGCTTTGCGGGGGGTGGGGGTGGGGTTTGACACGTGTTTGGATGCGCTAATCCCTTTTTAGAAAAGGGGTTGTGGATGCGCATCCAAAATCCACAGATTAAATAGTGTGCTCGGCTGAGCACATTGTATTGCATCGGTCCTTATATGATCAGAGGCCTAAAGGCACTGAGCAACTGCAGGGCAGCCTTAAAAATGATTGATGATACCACAATGTGTTCCGATCTCCCTGAGATTAGATTGAATGAAACTGGCTTGTTTTTCTTTAGGAAATGAAGGTAATTCCCTCCCCGCCCCCAAACAGGGATTCTTTGTAAGCAGAGTTCACTGGGTGCTCTACTATCTGTGGCAGAAATTTCAGTGATTTTGATGAATGGCTCAGGTGTTATTGGGTAGGGGAGCACAGACAAGCAGATACGATGATCTTATAAGATCAGTAGTTTCCCCCATGGAAACTAGGCTAATAAAATAAGTAAAAAAGGAAAGCATGAATGATTTATCTTGTTTTCACTGAGAGCTCTTAGATCAAAATTATTTTATTGGTACTATGGCTTTAAGAAGGCAAATGTGGGAAAAGAAAGATGATTAATCTCCTCCTCATGAAATGCTTTCTGGAAGAGGGAATTATAAGAGAGAAAAACGAAGAAACAGCACAATTTTCATCAAATAACTAACTCTCTCTCCTAAGAAAGGGAGAGCCGCTAATTTGTCTGATGTGCCTCAACTCATAAATGCATACCCACAGTTACTATTACTACTACGTTTGGTTTATATAGCGCTAACAGATGCACGCAGTGTTGTACAGGTACACGTTAGAAACACTCCCTACTCCTTAGAGCCTCTACAATCTAGGCAACACACACAGGTAAGACCAATAGGAAGTTTGTGAGACTGGAAAATTGGGCATCCAAATGGCAGATGAAATTTAATGTGGATAAGTGCAAGGTGATGCATATAGGGAAAAATAACCCATGCTATAATTACACAATGTTGGGTTCCATATTAGGTGCTACAACCCAAGAAAGAGATCTAGGTGTCATAGTGGATAACACATTGAAATCGTCGGTACAGTGTGCTGCGGCAGTCAAAAAAGCAAACAGAATGTTGGGAATTATTAGAAAGGGAATGGTGAATAAAACGGAAAATATCATAATGCCTCTGTATCGCTCCATGGTGAGACCGCACCTTGAATACTGTGTACAGTTCTGGTCGCCGCATCTCAAAAAAGATATAATTGTGATGGAGAAGGTACAGAGAAGGGCTACCAAAATGATAAGGGGAATGGAACAACTCCCCTATGAGGAAAGACTAAAGAGGTTAGGACTTTTCAGCTTGGAGAAGAGACGACTGAGGGGGGATATGATAGAGGTGTTTAAAATCATGAGAGGTCTAGAACGGGTAGATGTGAATCTGTTATTTACTCTTTCAGATAATAGAAAGACTAGGGGGCACTCCATGAAGTTAGCATGGGGCACATTTAAAACTAATCGGAGAAAGTTCTTTTTTACTCAACGCACAATTAAACTCTGGAATTTGTTGCCAGAGGATGTGGTTCATGCAGTTAGTATAGCTGTGTTTAAAAAAGGATTGGATAAGTTCTTGGAGGAGAAGTCCATTACCTGCTATTAAGTTCACTTAGGGGCGGATTTTCAGAGCCCTGCTCGCGTAAATCCGACCAAAACCGGGCGGATTTAGGTGAGCAGGACCCTGCGCGCCGGTATGCCTACATTCAAAGAGGCCTACCGGCGCGCGCAGACCCCTGGACTCGCGTAAGTCCCGGGGTTTTCGGAGGGGGGCGTGTTGGGGGCGTGTCGGGGGCGGGCCCGGTCGTCGCGGCGTTTCGGGGGCGTGTCGGCAGCGTTTTGGGGGCGGGTATGGGGGCGTGGCTACGGCCCGGGGCGGTCCGGGGGCGTGGCCGTGCCCTCCGTACCCGCCCCCAGGTCGCGTCCCGGCACGCAGCAGGCCCGCTGGCGCGCGGGGATTTACTTCTCCCTCCGGGAGGCATAAATCCCCGGAGAAAGGTAAGGGGGGGGGGTGTAGACAGGGCCGGGCGGGTGGGTTAGGAGAGGAAGGGAGGGGATGGTGAGGGGAGGGCGTTAGAGGATTCCCTCCGAGGCCGCTCCGATTTCGGAGCGGCCTGGGAGGGAACGGGGGTAGGCTGCGCGGCTCGGCGCACGCCGGCTATACAAAATCAATAGCCTTGCGCGCGCCGATCCAGGTTTTTAGCAGATATGCGCGGCTCCGCGCGTATCTACTAAAATCCAGCGTACTTTTGCTTGAGTCTGATGCGCAAGCAAAAGTAGGCCAAATCGCGCTGTTTAAAAATCTACCCCTTAGAGAATAGCCACTGCCATTAGCAATGGTAACATGGAATAGACTTAATTTTTGGGTACTTGCCAGGTTCTTATGGCCTGGATTGGCCACTGTTGGAAACAGGATGCTGGGCTTGATGGACCCTTGGTCTGACCCAGTATGGCATTTTCTTATGTTCTTAAGTTTCATGATATTTAGAGCCGGGGTTTAAGATTTCAAAGTAGCCTCAACAAGTAAGAAAATAATTGTAGAGCAATTTCTGAGAGCCATTTTTTCTAAAACAAAACAAAACAAAACAACCCCCCCCCCCAAAAAACAAACCAAACCCACAGATAATTGTAAAACATGTTGGTTTAAGTCTAGTCCCACCATTATCCCTGGCCAGAGCCATTCTTGGTGAGGGGGTGCACACCCTGGAGTGGGGTGGGAGCCTTGTTCTGCTGTGGTAGCCCTGCCTTTGCCATCTAACATCACTTACTGTGCCTTAGGATTGCCAGTTGGGCCGGCGTTGCTGCAAAACCTACACAGAGATATCTTTACTGAACCACAAGGAACAGTGCCCTCTATCCTGCTTTTCAAAATCAGCAAGTGGAGGGGGTGGGGGGAGAGTGGGTACTGTGGCTGAATTGCCCTAGGTCCTGTACTCTCTATGTAACCCCACCCCGGTGTGCCTTTCCTGCATGGGTGGCGCCATAAAATAATTTGTAAACTCTCTGGGGCAGGAACCCTGGCTAGCTCTTTTCTGTGCCCCTTTCCCCAGGGGGAAAGGGGCAAAGAAAAAGGGGTGGCTGACTTCCTCTGGGTTACCCCGGGAGAGGGGTCACTTCTCTTCCTATGTGCTGCGTGCCCAAATAAAGACGCTGGACACACTGGGTCAGTGTCCAAACTTAAATTTACTGAATTAGGCAGTTGCAGGTGGCACAAAAAATATGGTTCCAACACCACAGTCTTTTCTCAATTACAACTTTTGCCTCTACTTGGGCAGGAATCGTTCACAGGGCAAGGGATCCTACCACTCTCATGGGTTAAATGAAATGGAAGTCCCGATGGGCAGGGCAACCTTTAAGCTGGGCAGGATAAGCCCTTCCACTGATGGCCAAAATCCTGTCCTTGCACAGAGAGTAATCTCTTGTCTCTCCCCAGAGGCTGAAGACTCCAGATTGGTGTCCTCTAATCTCTTTAAGGTTCTTGTACTCATAGGGGTATAGTTTTAAAAAATATGCTCGCACACGCACATGGACGTGCGATTTTATAACATGCGCCCGCTGTTGCACACATGATATAAAATCGGGGGAGGCACGAGCAAGGGGGGGTCAAATTTGGCAATATTCACGTGGTGACGCATCGCGGCCTTCCCCAGTTCCCTCCCAGTCTGCTCCAATTAAGGAGCGGACTTGGAGGGAACCTTTCTACCCCCTACCCTAACCTCCCTTCCCCTTCCCCTCTCCTCCCCACCCTCTAAAGCGCTTTTTTTTTTTTTTAAATCTTTTAATCAGAAAGTTACTTCAGGGCCCGACCTGAAGTAAATTGCGCGCACCGGCAGCTGGCCGGCGCGCGAGGCTCCGGGACATCGAGGAATGGCGCTGTCCCGGCCCGCACCTCTCCGCCCCTCGGCCTGCCCTTTCACAGAGGCCTGGCTCTTGTGCACGTAATGGGGGTTAAGCGCATGGCTGAGCTTCTTATAAAATGTGCGCAGCGTGTGCAAGGCCCAGCTGCGCACGTAACCCCTGTTTTTTACGTGCGGGGGGTGGGTGTTTAAAATCCGGCCGATAGCAGTTTCTTCCTCGCTTTGGATTTATCCCAGTCTCTGACTCTCATTGGAACCCCAATGGGAGGGATCGCTGGAAACAGGTTTTCTTACCCTGATCCACTGCAGGTAGGAAGGGCAGCCAAAAATCTTCCTCCTGGATGGTTTAACTTAATGTCCCTTTTTCCTTAACTGAATATAACACAAGAATTATTACTCACAATGGGTTACCACATCTGTCCCTGGGCATCCTGAACACAGAGTTCCCCATGCCCTGAATCCAAGAAAGACTCAGGTGTCCAGTGAGGCTCCTACCACGAAAAGTGGTAGGAGCCTCACTGGAGGAGTATCCAAACCAGTTATGGAGTAGACTGACAGGACCTCCTGATCCAGGTCAGGATTCCCAGGCTGGGCTAGCCTATTCCCTCTGACTGGGCCTGAAAAGTACAAAAAAGGTAATTTCTTCACTACCTCCTGACTCTACAAAACTTATAAGGGACTTCCTCCAGACTTTCAGGAGATAGCTGTTATAAAGCCTCCTAGAGGATCGCCTTTGCCTCAAAGTGAGGGACTGGAATTTGAATGGGTCCTTCCCCTATCTACTAACCTACTCTAGCTAATACTTCCCTGGGCATACTGGTAACCAAAGAATGGCTCTTGGTTATACCTAGGTCAGCCTTGTCCCCAGGAAACAGTTCCAGTCCGGAACTAATGTGGCATGGATTATGGAAGAGCTTTTGTGAATAAGACATTTTTGGTCCCAGTACACAGGAATTCCAATTGTAGGAACTAATTTATGAGGAGAACATCCACTGATTTTTGGTGAATTGAGAAATTCTGTTGGATACAAAGGTTGAAGAGTCTCCGTTCTATTTTTTCTTTTCTTTATTCTTTTTTTTTTAAGTTTGGCCTAGATCCATAAGTTTAAGGGAAAACTTTATTTTGGTTTCTACCTGTTATGGAGATGTAGCTATCTTGAAAAATGTGGTTCTGTAAGTTGAAAGGTTCAGGAGATGATGTGTACACAGTGAATACAAAAAAATACATTTTATACAATAAAGTTCTAAAAAAAGATTTTTAGGTGAGACTTCAATTTGGCCAGACAAGGAGAATAATGCATCAACTGGAGTGGGGTGATAGGGGAAGGCTATTCATTTCTACTTCCTAGCACTTGACATTGTTATATGATCAAGATATCACTGAACAGGTTGTGTTTAACCCCCACAAAAAAAAAAAAGAACAAGTGTTAAAGTAGCTGATGGCTTTAAATATTGTGAGTACTACAGGGTTAGTTCTTATTTATTTATTTTAATGTTAACATCTGCCTATATTGGACAAGTCATGTCTTTTATTAGGGACAGTGTAGAGAGACTGGAGGGAAACAAACATGTCTGTTTGCAGATGATATAGAAATCTGTTAACAGTGTAGACCCTTTCAGAGGAGTGATAAATAATGAGAGATGACTTAAAAAAAACCCAGAAGAATACTCAAGGGTCTTAAAGATATGCCTTAGTAAGAAATAAGTATAACATTATGCAATTGGAGTGCAAAAATCCATTACTTCTTACCAGTTATGCAGGCAAGAACTGAAAACCGATAAACAGGAAAATGACTTAGCAGTGATCATCTTGGATGACCAGTGGATTGTCAATTAATGTAATTAAGCAGCAGGGAAAGCTTGGATGTATGCTTGGATGTACAAAGAGGCATGAGCAGCAGGAAAAAGGGGGCAATATTGCTCTTGTATTGGCTACTGAGACCTCTTTTTGAGCAATTTGTTCTATTCTGGAGGCCAAACGTGTGAAGACATTGAAAGGATGGAAGAAATTCAGAGAAGGGCAGCCTTCCAAAACGGTGCAAGGCATGCAACATAAGCTCTACACAGAGAAGCTCAAGAATGCAGAATGTACTCTCTGGATTGAAGAAAGAGAGAGGGGAATATGACAAATATTCCCATATTTAGCAGGCTTCAAACAAGTTCAAAAAGGCAGCATTTAAATTCAAAGACATGAAGTTGGAGGGTGAGTGGCTCAGAGGAAGTATGAGGAAATACTTCTCTTTACTAAATAGGTAGTATTGGTAGGTGGGTTCTAAACCCCTCCTTGATTACTTGATTCTGTTGCAAATGTGGGTCTAGCACCTTGGGCTAGACCCACATTTGCAACATTTGCAAATGTGGGTCTAGCACCTTGGGCCTGGTCATAGTGGACCAGGCCCAAGGTGCGTTCCTCTCACTGAACGCGGAAGACTACCCCCTCTATGGCTCACAAAGTCCCCTTGTACTGGCTGGCTTTTTCCAACAAGAACAAAGCTACTGGCACCCTTCACTTCACTCGAACTCAAGTGCTGGGAATGAGTTCAGTTGAAGCACTGAGTGGCACTTCCATTTTGACAATTTATTGTAAAGTGCAAAAACTTTGGTTTTCCAGAACAAGTTACAAGCCACACAGTGCACAAAGGGTACATTTTCAACAAACAGCAGTGCATTATAGTAGCAAATAAAACTCCTCTCCTTTATTATTAATTATATATTTTTAAAGAATTATTTAGGTCACTGGATCCCAATCTGGGATCTGTGAGACCATCCCAGGAGTCCTACAGAAGGGATGCAAGAAAGTTTAACTAGGGAGAAATGAGTGGGCTGCTGCTTCCTGTGATTAGCTGAGCTGCTGCCACATTCCAGGAGAGTGAAAATGGGGCCTAGTATGGCCCCCTAAAACTTCCCCCAACATTGCTGCAGACCAGGAGGAGGAGGGACAGAGAGGGGCCATTCATACCCACGAGGAGCCTCAAACCACACTGCCGCATGTTTAGTGGAGGTGGGGAAGAGAAGGACGGATTGTAAACCCCACTGCTGCACTCCATGAGAATGTCGAGAAGAGAGGGACCGACTGTGACTTTCAGAACCTTTGCAGCCTCTGCTGCACACTGAAGAAAGCAGAGGAAAGCTGGGTTATCACAGTGGTGAGATACATTTTCCAATACTGCCACATGCTCAGCCACTGGCCAGACGGATGGCATTATCATAGAGACCAATCAGGAGCATGTTACAGTAATTAAGGCCACTAAAGATTAGAGATTGCAAAATTGTGTGAAAGTCGTCTGAGTATAAGAGGAGTTTCAGCATGTGGAGTTTGAAAACTGAATTTTTTACAATATGGGAAAATTGATGTGACATGGATAAACTTGAGTCCAATATGACGCCTAGGTTGCGTGCTTTCGACATTATTGGGATCAAAGTACTGTCTAAGTCAAGTTGTGTCAGGGGACTACAAGAGGCGTGTGGAATTGAAGATAGGTGAATAATTTCAGTCTTTGCAGTATTAAGTTTCAGTCAATTATGTGAGAGCCAGCTATTTATAGTTTTGATGTATAGGCAGACAGTGGATAGAGTACTGGGCCAAGAATAAGGAATGAAAACATGAATATCATTGGTGTAGATTTTAAATTGGATACCTAAGTTGTTTAATAGGCAGCATAATGGTAACAGGTAAATATTGAAGAGAGTGGCAGAAAGGGCAGAACCTTGTGGCACACCTGAGGAGATAGTGTACCAGTCAGAAGAGTTGGGACCAATATTTATTTTATGTGTACAGTTCGTTAAAAATGACTGAAACCATTTAAATACAGTATTTGATATAGCAATGGATTGAAGCCTTGATAGTAGTATTGAATGATCTAAAGTGTCGAATGCAGCAGAAATATCCAACATTACCAGGATGTAATCTGTACTGGTAACAAAGCCTCTGAATACTGTAACAAAAAAGAACAGAAGTAAAGTTTTGGTATTATGTCCTTTTCTAAACCCATGTTGATTTTAATAATAGACTTCTATTCTTCACAGTTAAGTCATTGACTAGACACAAGACTATAGCTGAGAAATGTTCTAAAGCCCCTTTTAGTTGTGAAGAATTTGCCAAATACTTCAAGGATAAAACATTTGTTAGATCAGTTTCCACCAATTATAGATTCCATAATTAGGAATCACAAATGTGATTCAACATAGGAGCATTTTTCTGACATTTTGACCTGTGAAGTCCAACATGTCATCTCCAAGCTTAATACAATGTATTGTAAATTAAATTCTATTTCAACTGGGATGTTAAAATTGGTTAGGGAAGTCGTTTCTCCATTTCTCTCTAATTTGGTGAACTTGTCACTATCAGAAGGTGTCCTTCCATGTGATATTAAAAAGGCAATTGTTAAACTAATCTTAAAAAAACAAAATCTAGATCCAGACTTACTAAATAGATATTTCTAATTTGTCTTTTTTATCCAAATTCAGAGTCATTTGTTCTTGTTCAACTCACTGATTATCTAGAGGATTCCAACAGTCTCTATCCAAATTAATATGGTTTTAGAAGAAACAGCAGTACAAAAACTTTCTTGCTTTCCGTTTTTGATTCCATCTGGTGAGGTTTTGACAGTGGCCAAGACTATTTTTTTATTTTACTTGATATCTCTGTCGCCTTTGACACCATAAATCATGATATATTGATTGGTCGACTGAAAGAGTTTGGCATCTCAGGCAACGTCCTTAAATGGTTCGTATCTTTTCTGAGTGATAGATCATTTCAGGTCTATGACAGAGAAAACTCTTCCACATGGAGAAATATCAAGACTAGCGTTCCACAAGGGTCAACAGTGTCTGAAATGCTGTTCAATATTTATCTTATCCCCCTATATAAATTGCTCGCTGGCTTAGGCCTAAATATTTTCATCTGTGCTAATGATATCCAGTTTTTCATTCCAATAAAAAATTCAATAGCTGATACATTAAACTATCTCGAAATCTATATAGGTGCAATTAATTAATGGATGCTTTATAATTATTTATCATTAAACATCTCAAAAACAGAGATTATGATGCTATCCTGGACAGAAAATTTACTAGAGAACACAAAATTTGATTTTGGTAAACATACCATACCTATAGTAAAAGCAGTCCGTGACCTTGGAGTCATGATAGAAACTAATCTTTCAATGAAGTCACATATTAAACATATTACTCATACAAGATATATGAAGCTCCAATGCTAAGACATCTGAAACCTTTGTTGTGCAGTGAAGACTTCAGGACAGTTCTGCAGTCTTTGCTTTTTACTGGGATAGATTACTGTAACTCCCTAGTGCTTGGTGTTCCTTCATCTACTTTACGTTCCCTTCAATTGTTGCTAAACTCTTCGGCCAGGCTACTTTCTGGTAAAAAAAAAATATGATCATATCACCCCTGTCCTTGCTGCACTTCACTGGCTGCCTATAAGGTCTAGAATTAATTACAAGATATTAGTCCTAATACATAAACTGATAAATATTATCAATACCCCTTTGATAGGAGCAGCATTGCATATTTAAACTCCTTCCAGAACACTGCAACCACAAAATAAGGGTTTGTTGGCGCTTCCAACAATTAGACAGGCACACATTGGTAAGATGAGAGACAGAGCCCTCTCAATCGCCAACCTGGCCTTGTGGAATACCTTGCTAGAATATCTCAGAATACAGGGGGGGATATAAAAATCTTTAAAAAAAAGTAGAAAGACCCGGCTGTATGTTGAGAAATTTGCAACTAACAGTATAACTTCACAGTAAAGAAAGGCTGATCAAGTAATATTACTGTATATGTTTTTATTTTGTACATTATGAAATGTTTCTTTTCTTCTGCATTGATTTTATATGTTTTTAATGTAGACACAACTATGTTAATGTGTATGGTATTCTGTAAACTGCTGCGATGTAATGAGTAGAGTGGTATATAAGAGATTTGTTTAAAATAAATAAATAGACAAGTACAAAATATTATCTTGAAAACAGTTTATCTTTGATGTGACTAACACTTCTCTCCAAAAGATTACAAGCTGATACTTCCAGTAAGTAGGATCTTCATTTCTTTAGACCCTATGATCCTTCTAGGCCCGTAGCTGTTCTGGATAGTTGAGCCCAGGAACAGGGTCTATGCTAGCTTTTTTGCTGCCCTGTGCAAAAGGGTACTGTGCTGCCCTCCCTCCGATTCATTCAGTGCCTGTCCTGGACCCATCAAATAAAGCCCATCTCCGTCCTGCAATCCATATTTTTAAAAACTGACACTCCCCAGAACCCATGGATAGATAAGGGTATTAGGTACCTTAGGCAAACCTTAACAGCCTTGCACACGTCACCTCCCCCCCCCACACACACTCACTCATACTTCCACACCCTTTACAGGCACACACAATTAAATTATGTATTTATAATATAACACATTTAACATGAAAAAGAACAGTTTTCTGAGGCAAAAATATCAGTTAAAACATGCATATTATATTTACATGCACTCCTGTGGTGCCAACCAGAAAACTCTGCAAAAAGGACACTTGGAATTCTTATGGAATTAGACTTTTTGTTATGCATGCTGGGTGTGGGCTTGGCTCTCAGAAAGCCATGAACAAACAGAATTACCATTACAATTTAGTAAACCTCCCATATGAAAACAACCCTAACAATCTTATCTATGAAAAGGTAACACTACACATATTACACCAGGCCCTAAAACACCAATAAAACCAGGCTGCTTTAGATCCCTACACAGAAATTACATGCCAGCAAAATACCTCACCTTGGTCACATATACAGAGCACAGAGAGACCCTGACCAAATGCAGAATAAAGAGATCAGAAAGTATCAATAGAAACGTGCTGAGAAGAATTGAACTGGAAACCACAACAAGCCAGTCTCTATATGTAGACCAACAATGAAAAAACAGAAACATTATCATTTTTCATAAAACATTAACCCCTAGATTCATGGAAATGCATTGATAACGCTCACAATAAGAAAAACAGGTGTGTTTAGGGAAATTTTAGAATTCCTATTTTTTGTACCATGCAGAAGAGGGAGAGACAGAGACAGAGACTATCTATGAGGCCTGCCTAGTAGGCAAGTATTTATATCTCTATAGGAGGGCCCCCTATTCGGTCAACGTGAGATGTTGGTGGTGGTTTAGGGTGTAGGGGCCAGTTTCTCATGTAGAGTGAGACGTACGAACAGCAAGTACACCTCGGGAAAGATTTGACGTTATTTGTGATATTTCTTCTCATTTTCCTAAATCCCAACCAAACTCCTCTATGATCCCACCCCTTCCAAAAATTTGCATTTGCATCATGTGTTACTGTTATTATCGCATGTGTTATGGGTTTAATGCATGCATTAATGCATGAGTTAATGCCATAACGCATTTTGATGAATGACCCTGTAAATAATTAAATCAAAAAATATAAAACATAATTCATAATATTAAAATCATATCCATAAAAAGAATATTTCAAACCAGTTAATGAATAGAAAATCGAAAAGTTTCTAAACACCAATAACATATTTCAAAACATCTGATGAATAAAAAAATCCAATAATTAAAAAATATTCTATTCCCCCCCCCCCCAAAAAAAAATTAACATTTCAAAAGTGCAGAAACATCAAATTACACCCAATAACTAAAACTAATAAGGATTAAAAAAATCTCCTGCTCTCCATACCTGGAATTTGCTTTTCAATCACCCTGAGATTGTCGTGGATTGGGGGAGGTAGGGCAACACAAATTTTATCTTCTCTCCTACACACATGTATAATAATACATTCATTCTCTCACACACTCCCTCTTTCAAATATACAACAATTTCCCTCTCCCTCACCCTTAGAGATACATTATATGTGTGTGTGTGCATACTGTGATAGCTTATGTGACATATGGGCTCTCACAGGCCCACAACATAAACAAACACAGACGCTCTCACACAGTCACATTCACAGGCACACAGGCTCTCACACAGACACACATACACCTAGGATCTCACAGACACACACAGGCTCTCTCACACACACACACACACACACAAGCTCACACAAATACACACATGGACTCCTGTTGTCAACGAGCTGTGGTGGGATAAGCTCTACCATGGCTCCGCAGGCTTCCTGGTATCTTCGATCCATGATAATTCACTAGTTGGGGGGGCAGCAAAGGAGTGGGGCTGCACAGTTTCTCTCTTCTTCCTCTCCCTCCCAGGAATTTATTATCCTAATTAATAATCTCTATCACATCCAAGGCAGTCCCAGTACTACCGGATGCATGGCCTTTTCCAATACTAGAAATGAGATGGATTCAGAGTGTAAAGCTCTAGTGCGCAGGCCAATGGCCTGTGTAGTCAATAAAACTTCTCCAGGAAGTGGTTCTCCATGGATAGAGGACAATAGCAGTAGCTTAGCTATTGGTGTGGTAGGAATCCGCAGATGTTCAACTAAGCGCTTCAAAACAAAATTATCTCCGGCACCGGAGTCAATGAGAGCGAGAGTCTGAAATTCAAGGCCTCAGCAGAGTAGGGATACTGGTAATGATAATGGAGGAGTAGGAGAGGTGAGGCCCAGGAGAAGTCCTCCTGCAGATCCTAGGCCCGTCAGTTTCCCGGACAAATGGGACAGGTTTGGACTGTGAGGCCCAATTGGCCACAATACATGCATAACCCCATGCGTTTGCGAAAACGTCTCTCCTTGGAAGTTAAATGGCTTCAGCCTAGTTGCATAGGCTCTTCCTCTTCTAAGGATGCAGACAGTAAGCTGGGGACAATAGGCACAGGTTTAGGACGGTTATCCCCCACCGTAGACTTTCGTGGACTCTTAGCCTCCTGAGTTCGGTCTCGGATGCGGCGGTCAATTCTCCCAGCCAGTTCCATCAGGGACTCAAGGGTATCAGGCAAATCACGAGCCACTAATTCGCCCTTTAAGTGAGAGTTGAGGCCCTCCATGAATATGGCACATAGGTATCCAGTGTCCCAATGAAGATTGGATGCTAAAGTTTTGAATTCGATTGCAAAGTCTGTAAGCGGCTTGTTACCTTGCTGGAGATTGAGCAAAGCAGGTCCAGCGACAGTCTGGCGAGCCGGGTCATCAAAGACAGACTTGAAAAGTTTTAGAAATCCTGCTAGGTCATTCAGGATAGGCTCTTCACATTCCCATAACTATGAAGCCCAAGCCAAGGTTTGTCCTTCTAGAAACGATAAGATGTAGGTGGTCTTGGAAGCTTCAGTGGGAAAGAGAGTAGGCTGTAATGAAAAATGCAAGCTGCTTTGATTAACAAACCCTCTACACATCTTGGCTTCCCCGTAAAGCGGGTAGGTGTGGATAAGGGTACAGTGGTCTTGAGGGTCACCACTGGAGACAGCAATTCTTTAACAGGAGTTGTTGAAGAATTCAGTTGAGCATGTAACTGATTGAAGGCAGTAGCTAGGTTCTCCAAAGACTTTTGTTGTTCCATAATCCGCTGGGCTAGGCCAGGAATGGCCTGCAGGGCCGCGAGCTGAGCCGAGTCCATGGAGTTAGCAATCTGTTGTGTTTGTGGCATTGTGTGGCCCCTAAGTCGCAGTGGAGATGACTCCTCCCACGGGGAGGGGCCCCGTGGGGAACCACAGCGATAGGCTAACCTCAGAGAGCAGACACTTATAGGTAGAAAGCTTTCATTGTGCTGCTGTAGATAGATGGTATGAGGCAGGAAGGAAAGGCACTGAAGTCCGCAAGGTGCCAATACGTTCAGACAGTCTCAGATGTAGAAGTCTCACCCAGATGTTCAAGATAGGTGTGAACCTGCAGTGTGGGCTAGGCCGAGCCTGGTGGGTGGAGTTGGAGCACTGGATCGTAGAGATACTCCCAGGAGCGTAGTGCGGCGTCTTCCTGGCAATGATGATGGTGGGACCGAAGGTCCATGGTGCAGGATACACAGACTGGTAGGCCCTCGAGGAACGAGTACCTGATAGTCCAGAAGATCCTGAAATAAATAGAGAGAGAGTGAGACCCCCGAGGAGCGGTTGTCTCAGTTAGTAGAAACCGTGAAGGGTGGTTGGAAGCGAGAGAACCCCGAGGAGCGGGTGCCTAGAGCTTCATAAGGAGCGAGATCCCCGGAGTGTAGCGAGGCGTCTAAGCGTGCAGATTAGAGTGGTCAGAGTAGCTAAACCGAAGTCCTTGCTAACTCAATGGTGGTAGCGTAGTGGAGGCTTTAAATTCCCAGAGGTATCGACGTCATGCGGTGGGGACGCCCCCGAGGTTCCCGCCATGACGTGTATTTGAGCGTAGGCAACGTGCGCGCGTGCCCTAAGAGGCCACGGGAAGGACCATGGTGGACTGGGACGCCCATGCAGAGTTGGAGACGCCGAGGGTTTCGGCACCGGAGGCAGCCATCTTGCCCAAGGAGGAGGAAAAGGAGAGAAAAGAGGTAAGGCAGAGCGGTTGCAGCTGTCTGCGACCAACGGTTGCAACAAAATCAAGTAGTTATTGGAAGGGAACATCTGAATGAATGCATGGGATGGGAGAAAGTAAGTGAGACACCGAAAAGTCCAAAAGAAGGAAGTATATTATTTTTTTCCATTAAAAAGAAAAAAAACAACAACTCTGCCCACTTCTTTTACCAGCCCTAGTTGCTGCTCTGCATCCTAGACAGGAGGAACTGGAGCCAAAAGCAGCCTAGGGGGACAGTAAAAGCACCGTGATCGCTGTCCCCACACATTGGCTCCCCTTCTCCCAGGGGTGTTTCCTGCTCGAATGGAAATGTTTGCCAGGAAGAGAAGTGAAGGGGCTGGGGCAGCTGCGGAGTCAGGGAGTGCTGCCGTCAGAAAACGAGCTAGAAAAAGGGGGCAAGAAGGGCGACTGCGAATCTTGAGGGTGAGAGGGGAAAGAGGGAAAAGAAGTCTGGCAGGGTAAGAGCCAAAAAGTGTTGGGGGAGGTTGAAATGAGGAAGATGTATGTACTCATCCTGTTAGCACAATTCCCCCCCCCTCCGCATATACTGAAGGTGAACCTGCGGAGAAGGGGGTGACTGGGAGGGTGAGAGCAAGGAATGGGGACTCGATGCAGGAAAAGTCAGAAGGGAGAGGCGTACTGAAGTCTCTTCCCCCCCCCCCCCCAGCTCCGGGACCTCCTCCTCCTCCTCTTGTTAGTATCCCTGTCAAGCCTTCTATTTAAACAGACTGTATAGGGAAAATAAAAAGCGAAAGAAAAAAAGAAACCACAACGGCGACGAAGACTCCAGAAAACAAACAAACACACACAAAAAAAAAAAAAAGGCAGAAAGGGCTTTGCTCTAGTCTATCCGCAGCCTAAGCCTGCCCTCACGGGGGCGAACTTGATCACCTGCAGCTGAGACCGAGACCCGGCTGTCAAGTAGGAAGTGCAGCGGCGGCGGCCGCGCGCGTGCTTGCTGTCACTGTGTTAGCGAGGGTCCGCGTTTGTGCGCCCGGGCTCCCGCCGCCGCCGCTGACTGATGGGCAGCGCCTGCCGCTGCTCGGAGCGTTCGCGCTTCTCTGCGGTGCCGACTGCTTGCTGACGAGGGAGGCTCTGGGCCGGCAGCCGCACGGACGCAGCCCGCAGGAGGAGGGGGGGAGGGGAGGGGGGGGGGACCCAGACTTGCATCTCACGGTAAGTTGGCGTGCCTGCTTTTACTGAACGGTGCGTGGAAGGGGGATGAAGGGAATCGTGTATTTATGTCTGAAAAGAATGAGGAACAGGAAGGGTAAATTAAAACAAAAACAAAAACAAAAACCCAACTGAAACAAAACCAAACCAAGGCTGCTCAGCTTTCCTTTAGAACCAGCGTATGGCATCCTATGCTATTTAAAACCATCTGAGAGAAAATGAATTCAGCCTGGAACCTAAGGCCGTTTGAATTGGGTGGGGAAATATGAATTCAGTATAACCAGTGGGACTTCTTGTAAATATTTAGCTGAATAAATGCATATACAGACGTCATAGCCATCCCCTAGATGGCCAAGGGCGCATAACACAGCTGTCGCCCTTGGCCTCCCCTCTTTAGTTTTGTTTGAAAAAGGGGTCCCAGCTTCTGTCTCTTGGGACCCCTGTGGTGAGGAACAGTGATAGGTGGAATACAGTCCAAGGAGAGGGGAGGTAGGCCTATTAGCATAGCAAGCCTGGTTGGTCACAACAGAAAAGGTGGGGGAGAAACCGAAAAAGTAATAACTCTGGCACGCCGTAGCTCACGGACGACCGCCCCTCCCACCCTTGACCACGCGACAACAGAGTAGGTAAACCAAGATAACTTTTATTAAGTGGAAGAAACGGCCACAGCCAAAATTAACATTATAACATTATTACTTTATATTGCAGCAGCTTAAACGCAATTGGCATTAGCTAAATGCCACGCCCTCACCGGTACCTTCCTTGTTCTTCCCACCCCAATGCTTTTTTGGAGACGGCAGCCCTCCATCCTTCCGCTCTGTGAAGGTGGTATACCATTGGCACCCCGTTCCGTGAATGCCAATCCCGCCTTCCGCTCCGTGAAGGGGAACACCCGCCACTGGCATCCCGCTCCGTGAACGCCTCCGTGGCTACTGCCGCTCCGTGCAGTATTCTGCCGCCTCCTCCCACCCCTGGCCTTGCGGGCCGCGGTTATTGCTTATGCCAGGCCTTCATTGGGCCACCCCCAGACCGGCCATTATCTCGGTCTCCGCCATGCTTAGTTATATCCATGCCCCCGCTTTCCCCCTATGCAAAGTCCTTGGTGCTGTGCTCCTCCCCTTCCCCCTCCCCCAACACCAAAAACTTCCCCCCTAAGCAGCGACACATCCCCTTATGCTCCGGTGAGGGCACCCGCCAAAGTAGGAAACAGTAAAACCTTATTTGTTTCCTACCCCCACTAATTAACTAAAGCTGCTGTGGCCGTTTGCAGGGCGAGGATGAAGATATCTACCCCAACGTCAGATAAGTGAACCCCATCTGGCCTATACATGCCTGAACATGAGAGCGAAATATCATCATGCTTGATGACATATCCCCCTATAGCTCTCAACCACGTCCCCACTTCTTTATTCAATTTGCGCCTGCTTTGTTCAATGGCTTTATGTGACCTCGCGTCCCTCCATACCAATCGGGGGATAATGTGGGACCACACCAATACCACGGCTGGCCATATAGCCTTAATTGCAGTCAAGTCCTTCTTGATCGTGATTATTAAGTCAATGTTTTTGACTGCGACCAAATCGTTACCACCCAAATGACAGATGATAATATCAGGCTGTGGTAGTTGCCTGGCGTATTGGAGGATGCAAGGCATTAGTTGGACCCACCTCGTCCCTCAGTTGCCGAGCCAGAATATGCTGGCCTTGCTACGAGGTATGCCCATCTGCTCGCTGGAGGTCTTTTTCTTGGTTCTAATGTGCGCCCAATAAATGTACGAGTGCCTCATGATCCATATCACTTTCGCGCTCCAGCTGACGAGTCTATGATAGACAAAATAAAACGGTTATGTGTAACAGGACGGTAAATATATATGTTTTTTATGTTTCCCAGTGAAACTGTTCATTGGGCTGTCTGGTTATTGGGCCGTATGTATGTTTTGAATTTACCGGATTTCCACCGCCCTAGCGCCTTAATTTGATCTTCGCTTAAACCGCTGCTGCTTGCGAAGGATGCTGCGCCTATTCGGAATGAATGTGTGTGATAATCTCCCGCGTCTTCCCCTATCTTTCCCAAGCCTTTGCGTAGTATACTGATAAACTGGTAACGCGATAGCGCGTTGCCATCTTTGTGTTTTAGAAAGGGCCCCCCCCCCCAGCGGGCGTACTTTGAGGTATTCTGTTGTAGCCCTTACGGGGCATATCTCCCCCGTATGAGCAGGGTATAATGTAATCCAGCGACCTACTGCCCGTTGATCAGTTTTTGCTCACCTGAGAAAGATCTGTACTGTCTCCTTAACCAGCCTTATGTTTTCAATCAGGAGACCCCCATCCGATGCCCTGATGGTCACCTTTGCCCTCGGGATAAGCTCGCTGTTTCTAAATGCACCAAAGAACATTAGTGAAAAAGCCACGGTCCATAACTTTACCTCATAATTGTCCCAAACTAGGCTGGGGAGCTCCTTTACCAGTGCTTGTAGCAGCATCGGTGTGATAGGCTTTCTGGCGTTCCTTCTAACTGGCTCTTGTCTCCTCCAACCCTCTAATATCTTTTTTATGAGAAAGGAGTTGCTAATGGTGCCTATACCCCATAGTTTTGAGACGAAAACAATAGCAGCTACGTGTTGCCCTGCCTGTGCTCTTGATACCCCAGAGTTCTTGAGGTAGAGCAAGAACTCTGTTACATTTCTCTCTGTCATTGTCCCCTGAACTTGCGTGTTTTTTGTTTGGCAAAATTTTTGGAACAAGCTCCAGCCGCGTGCATATGCTCTCCCCGTACTCTCTGCCAGAGCCGATCTCAATATGGAGGCGATTCCGGGCACCCTAATTCCCAAATCTGCGGAGGGATGCGATAAGGTTGCTGCTCTGCTTCCGGGGCCAGGAATCTGAAACGAGACCACTGACAACGAGACAATGCATCAGCGATGCAGTTAACTTCCCCCGGAACGTACTTAGCCTTAAAGACCAGGTTAATGCGCAGGCAGAGCAGTACTAAATGCCGCAATAGCCTAATGACCCTGGGGGAGTGAGCGGTGAGAGAATTTATCGCCTGTTCAACCGACATGTTGTCTGACCAAAAAACCACTCTTCTATTGTGGAAACATGCTTTCCACATGTGTATTGCTGCAACAATGGGGAACAATTCGAGAAAAGTGATGTCTCTGAGTAAGCCCATGGTTTCCCACTGTACTGGCCATCGTTCCGCGCACCATTTCCCCGCCAAATAGGCCCCAAATCCAGCGCTCCCCGCTGCGTCGGTGTAGAGCTGCAGCTCCCTATTGGTCGTGATTGGGTCCCTCCAAACTGTCTGCCCATTATATTCCCCCAGGAATGTCTTCCATACTATGAGGTCCTCCCTGAGCTCCTTGGTGATTCTAATGAAGTGATGGCTCTTGCGAATACCTGCTGTGGCTTGGGACAATCTTCTAATGAAGGGGCAACCCATGGGCATGATCTTGCAAGTGAAATTGAGGTGACCAATGAGTGACTGCATTTGTTTTAGCGTGATTTTGCGTGATTGTTCGGTAGTAGATATGTTGGCGCGTAACGCTTCTAGTTTTGTGGGCGGTAGGCGTGTGACCATTTGCAGAGTATCAATTTCGATACCGAGAAATGACAATTTTTGTGACGGTCCTTCTGATTTGTGCTTAGCTAGCGGAATACCTAATTCGTCAGCTTTCCGGGTGAATGCTTCGAGGGCTTGCGCACAGGCCTGTGTGTTCCTCTGGCCGGTAAACAGAAAATCATCCAAATAGTGTATGATTTTCCCTTTCCCGATGTCCTGCTCTACAGCCCATTGCACAAATGTGCTAAACCTTTCAAAGTAGGCGCAAGATATAGAGCAGCCCATCGGGAGGCATTTATCGAAGTAATATTTACCTCGGAATTGAAACCCCAACAGATGGAAGCAGCTTGGATGTATTGGAAGCAAGCGGAAGGCTGATTCAATGTCGGCTTTTGCCAACCATGCCCCTTGCCCCCAATGCCTCACCATGTCTAATGCCTGGTCGAATGAGGCGTAGGCGACCGAGCATGCTTCGGGGTCCAAGTAGTCATTCACTGAACCACCCTCTGGGAAGGATAAATGGTGAATCATTCGGAATTCCCCTGGCTCTTTTTTGGGAACCACCCCAAGAGGGGAAATCCTAAAATGAGGTAGAGGTTTGTCATTGAATGGGCCTTCCACCCTACCCATGTCGCTTTCTTTTTTAATTTTTAGTGCAATGACCTCTTCATTACTCCTCGCAGATAACAAATTCTTAGCCTCTGTGGCGGTTTCTGGCCCCATGAAAGGTATGTGAAAACCTTGGGAAAACCCTTCGTATAGCCATCTGGCCTCCTTGGGCTGATAACCCTTTAAACAGACCTGCAAGCTCTGTATATTAATGGGGGTAGGTGCTCTAATGAATTTATTGGTGCTCTATGTGGGGGATGGTTCCTCCCCTTGTGCATTTTGTTTGAGGGTGGCCTGCACCGCATCCCATGCAGGCGTGTCTGAATTTGCAGGCAGCAGCGAATCTGCAAAAACCAGAGTTGAACCTCCTACAGATGGGAGTCCCCCCACCCCTAAATCTAGTGGCTTGACCCCACCTTTGCCCTTGACGAAAGGGCTGACCTTGCCGAAATGGAAATCTTCCTGGAAAAGGGTGTTGGCGAGGAGTTAACCATGTACTCGGCTGGTATGCATTACCAGCGAAGCCAGGGACAACCTCCTGCACCGGTCGGTAAGGTGTGATTTTTGAGAGCCAGAGGTCAATATCCTTGCGATCCCAGTCTAAACATGGGTTCACAGCCATATTCCTTCTG
Organism: Rhinatrema bivittatum; assembly: GCF_901001135.1. Classification (NCBI taxonomy): domain Eukaryota; kingdom Metazoa; phylum Chordata; class Amphibia; order Gymnophiona; family Rhinatrematidae; genus Rhinatrema; species Rhinatrema bivittatum. The sequence continues at coordinate 513,184,518 of NC_042616.1, forward strand.
AATTGCTCATCATACTCTAACCAAGCCGTACCGCCATACGTGCGATAAGCACCACAAATGACGTCCTGGTAAGCGAATAAGGAGCAACACTTTTCAGGAAATTTTTGACCTATGATGGATGACAGAATTTTGAATCCTGCTGACCAATTAGCTAGCGTCTTAGCGATGAAGGGTTTCTCCCTAGCTGATAGTTTGCACGCTTCGTGGCATTTGGGATCGGAACCCTCCCCTTCTTTCCTGAGCAGCTCGAATATATCTACATATTCGCTGCGCCATATTTTCTCTTTTAACGCTTCTGACACATGCGCGGTTAGTGAGCCCACGGTACATGTGTATTGTGCAGCGTTATTGCTATTCGTGGCTGAGCTACCAGTGGTATTGTGCCCAGTGGTCCCTAGCTGACCCATCGTTGTTCCAACAGCTGTAGCTGTGGCTGGGGATGGTGTTCCAACAGCTGTAGCTGTGGCTGGGGTTGGTGTTCCAACAGCTGTAGCTGTGGCTGGGGTTGGTGTCACAGGTAAAGTATCCCCCATGTGTCGTCCTGACCGCCCTGTTTCCTGTGGTGGGCTTGCGTTAGCATTACCCTGCCCATGCCAGTTATCAAAAATAGCTTTCATAGCAGCGAAAATGTCGTTAGGCGTGCCTTGTGGCCCCAGCCACACTTTGCTGCCATTCCTTAGCGGTGGGTAACTGGGCTGTGTTGGGGGTACCTGCGCATTAGCCTGGCCCCGGTTTAAATCAGGGTACTCACAGTTCTGTCCTTGCGGGTGCCCGTGTTGTCCATGAGCTGTCTGTTGACGTGCTGGTGGCTGGGTGTTGCCAGCTGAACTGTTGGAGCTGCCCGCTGCACCTTGCTGTGGACCGATGGGCACTGAGCCAGGGGACGGGCTATCGGTATGCGTTAAGGCATCCAGCATTGCCTTCAACCTGTCCGTGCCATGGATAGCAGCCGCTGACAAGGTTTGGTCCATGAGCTGACGTAGCTGTCTTTCGGTTCCATTGCCGTAGTTCTCTCGTGGCGGTGCTGCAGGGGTCGGTGCTGCCGGGGTCATGCCCCGTGGAGGGGGCTGCTCCGGTACATAGCAGCCCAAATGGCTGATGCTACGTGGTTGTCGTCTGCTTGCGGATTTCCTCTTCTTATTCCTCTGTGTCTTGGTCTTACGCTTTTCGACTTCTGGCGTTGCCGCAAAGTTTTCCTGCAATTTGCTTGGCTTCCGACGTGCTCGCTTGGCTGGAGCCTGAGCCTGGTCCGGCATAAGTGCGGACGGGCCGGAAGCCATAGCAAACTGAGTGGTAGCCATGCTGTGTAGACATATGAAATGGTTAGATCCCGCACAGTTTGGGGGGGACGGGACATATGAATAGGTAGCCAGACGTGGGTGTGCGCACACCTGCTAAGAAGGGGGTGGGGGAGGGGGCAGCCGGGGTCCGGGGGGGAGGGGTGCAGGGGCCTGGCGGGGGGTGGGGGCATGGCTGAGCCACAGGGAACGAGGCGCGCATAAGCCCGCCAGGGCTCAGCGGGGGGGGGGGGGGGGGGCGGGAGTGCAGGAGACTGGGGGGGGGCTGGGGCACAGGGGGGGGGGGCGGGGCAGCGGGGGCGTGCGTTTGCGCCCGCCAGGGCGGCAGGCTCACACCTGCTAAAAAAAAAAAAAAAAAAAGGGGGGGGGGGGGGCTGGGGGCAGCCGGGCATTGAGGGGGGGGGCTATGAGACAGACAGTACTGCATAAAATCCCCTGCCCCGTATCCTAAAATAGAAAACCAAATAGAAACCCAAATCCCAAGCCCCATCCAGCAGGGGGGGGGGGAAACCCCCAGGAGCGCCGGGTCCCGGGGGGGGGCAGGCGGGCGGGGAGCACGGGGGCCACAAGGGTGCGGGGACACCGACGAGCCGGGGGGGGGGGGGGGGGGGGGGGCCGCGGGCGTGTCGGGGCAACCAGGGGTCCCAGCTGGGAGCAAACGGAGCCGCGCTGCCAGGGGGCGGGGTGCCGTGGGTGGGGCCGCCCCCTGCTGTGCAGAGCTTGCCACGTGGGCACCACAGCAGGGGCAGCGGCAGCGCTGCCGAGGAGCGGGGCTGGGCGGGGATTTCGGCGCGGGGGGGGGGGGGGCTGCGAGAAAAGTGTGCTGCGGGGGCCGGCGAGGGGGGGGGCGAGCGAACATGAGCTGCACGGGACGCGGCGACTTTCAGGTGGATGGCGGGGGGGGGGGGGGGGGCGGGGCGGCCGCGAGGCTCGAGGGCCGCGGACGCCTGGGGGTAGGCCTCGGGGGAGGCAAGGTGCCTCATGGCTCGGACGCCTGGGGGTAGGCCTCGGGGGAGGCAAGGTGCCTCATGGCTCGGGCCGCGCCGCGCAGGGTTTTGAGGGCGGGCGCTCTAGCGGGTGGGGCCGGGCGGCGGAGCATGGCAGGCTAGGGGGACTCATGGCTCGGGCCGCGCTGGGATTTTTTTTTTTTTTGGGGGGGGGGGGGGGCTCTTGTGGGCGGTGCCGGGTGGCGGCGGCATGTATCAAGGGCTCGGGGGCCGCGTGGCCCGGTGAACGCCTTGGGGGGGGGCATCGGCTCCCGCTACGGGGGAGGCTAGGGGGGCTCATGTCTCGGGCCGGGACGCTCCGCGCTGGGTTTTGCGGGGGGGGGGGGGGGGGGGGGGAGCACTTGTGGACGGGGCCGGGCGGTGGCAGCATGGCAAAAAAGGGGGGGGGGGCTGCCGAGTGGAGCGGGGTTGCCTGGATTTTGGCCTGGCCTGGACCGCGGCGGCAGCATGGCAAAAAGGGGGGGCTGCGGGGTGCCGGGTATAGCGGGGTTGCCTGGATTTTTGGCGGCTCCCGGGTGGGGAAAAGGCTAAGGCTGTGCGGCGGGGCAGTGCATGGCTGGGGAGCCGCGAGGTTCGGGGGGGGGGGGGGGGGGCAGGCGAGGGTAAAAGGGGGGGGGGTGGCCGAGGCCGCATTGCTCGTGGGCCGCGTGGCTCCAGGAGGGGAGCAGCTACGGGGGCCAGGCTGGGCGACTGCTGGGAGGCATGGGTGGTAGCGGGGAAATACAGGAAAGGAAAAAACAAAGGAAAGCGGCGGGTGGGAGCAGGGCAAATCGACTGCGAAAATCATGCAGGGCTTACCTGGTCGCTCTGGTCGTGAAATTTTCAGCTCTGGTAGCAAAATTTTCAGCAGAGGAAAACTGCTTGGAGGCTGCCATCGGAGGACCTTCCGTCTCTGCTTTGCCTGCGCTGGGTTCGCTGAAGTCAGTTCTGCTGCAGCTCCTCCGCGCTGGAGTCGGCTTTGAATCGGAGAAGAATTCTTCCGGCTGCCTTCCTGTAACAGTGATCGCCTCCTGGAGCTCTGATTCCTCTTCGCTGAGGCTGGAGGTTAGTTGCTCTTCGTTGCTCTCGATTCCAGGCTGCAAGGGGAAAGAGGGAAAAGAAGTCTGGCAGGGTAAGAGCCAAAATGTGTTGGGGGAGGTTGAAATGAGGAAGATGTATGTACTCATCCTGTTAGCACAATTCCCCCCCCCTCCGCATATACTGAAGGTGAACCTGCGGAGAAGGGGGTGACTGGGAGGGTGAGAGCAAGGAACGGGGACTCGATGCAGGAAAAGTCAGAAGGGAGAGGCGTACTGAAGTCTCTTCCCCCCCCCCCCCCCCAGCTCCGGGACCTCCTCCTCCTCCTCTTGTTAGTATCCCTGTCAAGCCTTCTATTTAAACAGACTGTATAGGGAAAATAAAAAGCGAAAGAAAAAAAGAAACCACAACGGCGACGAAGACTCCAGAAAACAAACAAACACACACACAAAAAAAAAAAGGCAGAAAGGGCTTTGCTCTAGTCTATCCGCAGCCTAAGCCTGCCCTCACGGGGGCGAACTTGATCACCTGCAGCTGAGACCGAGACCCGGCTGTCAAGTAGGAAGTGCAGCGGCGGCGGCCGCGCGCGTGCTTGCTGTCACTGTGTCAGCGAGGGTCCGCGTGTGTGCGCCCGGGCTCCCGCCGCCGCCGCTGACTGATGGGCAGCGCCTGCCGCTGCTCGGAGCGTTCGCGCTTCTCTGCGGTGCCGACTGCTTGCTGACGAGGGAGGCTCTGGGCCGGCAGCCGCACGGACGCAGCCCGCAGGAGGAGGAGGGGAGGGGAGGGGGGGGGGACCCAGACTTGCATCTCACGGTAAGTTGGCGTGCCTGCTTTTACTGAACGGTGCGTGGAAGGGGGATGAAGGGAATCGTGTATTTATGTCTGAAAAGAATGAGGAACAGGAAGGGTAAATTAAAACAAAAACAAAAACAAAAACCCAACTGAAACAAAACCAAACCAAGGCTGCTCAGCTTTCCTTTAGAACCAGCGTATGGCATCCTATGCTATTTAAAACCATCTGAGAGAAAATGAATTCAGCCTGGAACCTAAGGCCGTTTGAATTGGGTGGGGAAATATGAATTCAGTATAACCAGTGGGACTTCTTGTAAATATTTAGCTGAATAAATGCATATACAGACGTCATAGCCATCCCCTAGATGGCCAAGGGCGCATAACACAGCTGTCGCCCTTGGCCTCCCCTCTTTAGTTTTGTTTGAAAAAGGGGTCCCAGCTTCTGTCTCTTGGGACCCCTGTGGTGAGGAACAGTGATAGGTGGAATACAGTCCAAGGAGAGGGGAGGTAGGCCAATTAGCATAGCAAGCCTGGTTGGTCACAACAGAAAAGGTGGGGGAGAAACCGAAAAAGTAATAACTCTGGCACGCCGTAGCTCACGGACGACCGCCCCTCCCACCCTTGACCACGCGACAACAGAGTAGGTAAACCAAGATAACTTTTATTAAGTGGAAGAAACGGCCACAGCCAAAATTAACATTATAACATTATTACTTTATATTGCAGCAGCTTAAACGCAATTGGCATTAGCTAAATGCCACGCCCTCACCGGTACCTTCCTTGTTCTTCCCACCCCAATGCTTTTTTGGAGACGGCAGCCCTCCATCCTTCCGCTCTGTGAAGGTGGTATACCATTGGCACCCCGTTCCGTGAATGCCAATCCCGCCTTCCGCTCCGTGAAGGGGAACACCCGCCACTGGCATCCCGCTCCGTGAACGCCTCCGTGGCTACTGCCGCTCCGTGCAGTATTCTGCCGCCTCCTCCCACCCCTGGCCTTGCGGGCCGCGGTTATTGCTTATGCCAGGCCTTCATTGGGCCACCCCCAGACCGGCCATTATCTCGGTCTCCGCCATGCTTAGTTATATCCATGCCCCCGCTTTCCCCCTATGCAAAGTCCTTGGTGCTGTGCTCCTCCCCTTCCCCCTCCCCCAACACCAAAAACTTCCCCCCTAAGCAGCGACACATCCCCTTATGCTCCGGTGAGGGCACCCGCCAAAGTAGGAAACAGTAAAACCTTATTTGTTTCCTACCCCCACTAATTAACTAAAGCTGCTGTGGCCGTTTGCAGGGCGAGGATGAAGATATCTACCCCAACGTCAGATAAGTGAACCCCATCTGGCCTATACATGCCTGAACATGAGAGCGAAATATCATCATGCTTGATGACATATCCCCCTATAGCTCTCAACCACGTCCCCACTTCTTTATTCAATTTGCGCCTGCTTTGTTCAATGGCTTTATGTGACCTCGCGTCCCTCCATACCAATCGGGGGATAATGTGGGACCACACCAATACCACGGCTGGCCATATAGCCTTAATTGCAGTCAAGTCCTTCTTGATCGTGATTATTAAGTCAATGTTTTTGACTGCGACCAAATCGTTACCACCCAAATGACAGATGATAATATCAGGCTGTGGTAGTTGCCTGGCGTATTGGAGGATGCAAGGCATTAGTTGGACCCACCTCGTCCCTCAGTTGCCGAGCCAGAATATGCTGGCCTTGCTACGAGGTATGCCCATCTGCTCGCTGGAGGTCTTTTTCTTGGTTCTAATGTGCGCCCAATAAATGTACCCCATGATCCATATCACTTTCGCGCTCCAGCTGACGAGTCTATGATAGACAAAATAAAACGGTTATGTGTAACAGGACGGTAAATATATATGTTTTTTATGTTTCCCAGTGAAACTGTTCATTGGGCTGTCTGGTTATTGGGCCGTATGTATGTTTTGAATTTACCGGATTTCCACCGCCCTAGCGCCTTAATTTGATCTTCGCTTAAACCGCTGCTGCTTGCGAAGGATGCTGCGCCTATTCGGAATGAATGTGTGTGATAATCTCCCGCGTCTTCCCCTATCTTTCCCAAGCCTTTGCGTAGTATACTGATAAACTGGTAACGCGATAGCGCGTTGCCATCTTTGTGTTTTAGAAAGGGCCCCCCCCCCAGCGGGCGTACTTTGAGGTATTCTGTTGTAGCCCTTACGGGGCATATCTCCCCCGTATGAGCAGGGTATAATGTAATCCAGCGACCTACTGCCCGTTGATCAGTTTTTGCTCACCTGAGAAAGATCTGTACTGTCTCCTTAACCAGCCTTATGTTTTCAATCAGGAGACCCCCATCCGATGCCCTGATGGTCACCTTTGCCCTCGGGATAAGCTCGCTGTTTCTAAATGCACCAAAGAACATTAGTGAAAAAGCCACGGTCCATAACTTTACCTCATAATTGTCCCAAACTAGGCTGGGGAGCTCCTTTACCAGTGCTTGTAGCAGCATCGGTGTGATAGGCTTTCTGGCGTTCCTTCTAACTGGCTCTTGTCTCCTCCAACCCTCTAATATCTTTTTTATGAGAAAGGAGTTGCTAATGGTGCCTATACCCCATAGTTTTGAGACGAAAACAATAGCAGCTACGTGTTGCCCTGCCTGTGCTCTTGATACCCCAGAGTTCTTGAGGTAGAGCAAGAACTCTGTTACATTTCTCTCTGTCATTGTCCCCTGAACTTGCGTGTTTTTGTTTGGCAAAATTTTTGGAACAAGCTCCAGCCGCGTGCATATGCTCTCCCCGTACTCTCTGCCAGAGCCGATCTCAATATGGAGGCGATTCCGGGCACCCTAATTCCCAAATCTGCGGAGGGATGCGATAAGGTTGCTGCTCTGCTTCCGGGGCCAGGAATCTGAAACGAGACCACTGACAACGAGACAATGCATCAGCGATGCAGTTAACTTCCCCCGGAACGTACTTAGCCTTAAAGACCAGGTTAATGCGCAGGCAGAGCAGTACTAAATGCCGCAATAGCCTAATGACCCTGGGGGAGTGAGCGGTGAGAGAATTTATCGCCTGTTCAACCGACATGTTGTCTGACCAAAAAACCACTCTTCTATTGTGGAAACATGCTTTCCACATGTGTATTGCTGCAACAATGGGGAACAATTCGAGAAAAGTGATGTCTCTGAGTAAGCCCATGGTTTCCCACTGTACTGGCCATCGTTCCGCGCACCATTTCCCCGCCAAATAGGCCCCAAATCCAGCGCTCCCCGCTGCGTCGGTTGTAGAGCTGCAGCTCCCTATTGGTCGTGATTGGGTCCCTCCAAACTGTCTGCCCATTATATTCCCCCAGGAATGTCTTCCATACTATGAGGTCCTCCCTGAGCTCCTTGGTGATTCTAATGAAGTGATGGCTCTTGCGAATACCTGCTGTGGCTTGGGACAATCTTCTAATGAAGGGGCAACCCATGGGCATGATCTTGCAAGTGAAATTGAGGTGACCAATGAGTGACTGCATTTGTTTTAGCGTGATTTTGCGTGATTGTTCGGTAGTAGATATGTTGGCGCGTAACGCTTCTAGTTTTGTGGGCGGTAGGCGTGTGACCATTTGCAGAGTATCAATTTCGATACCGAGAAATGACAATTTTTGTGACGGTCCTTCTGATTTGTGCTTAGCTAGCGGAATACCTAATTCGTCAGCTTTCCGGGTGAATGCTTCGAGGGCTTGCGCACAGGCCTGTGTGTTCCTCTGGCCGGTAAACAGAAAATCATCCAAATAGTGTATGATTTTCCCTTTCCCGATGTCCTGCTCTACAGCCCATTGCACAAATGTGCTAAACCTTTCAAAGTAGGCGCAAGATATAGAGCAGCCCATCGGGAGGCATTTATCGAAGTAATATTTACCTCGGAATTGAAACCCCAACAGATGGAAGCAGCTTGGATGTATTGGAAGCAAGCGGAAGGCTGATTCAATGTCGGCTTTTGCCAACCATGCCCCTTGCCCCCAATGCCTCACCATGTCTAATGCCTGGTCGAATGAGGCGTAGGCGACCGAGCATGCTTCGGGGTCCAAGTAGTCATTCACTGAACCACCCTCTGGGAAGGATAAATGGTGAATCATTCGGAATTCCCCTGGCTCTTTTTTGGGAACCACCCCAAGAGGGGAAATCCTAAAATGAGGTAGAGGTTTGTCATTGAATGGGCCTTCCACCCTACCCATGTCGCTTTCTTTTTTAATTTTTAGTGCAATGACCTCTTCATTACTCCTCGCAGATAACAAATTCTTAGCCTCTGTGGCGGTTTCTGGCCCCATGAAAGGTATGTGAAAACCTTGGGAAAACCCTTCGTATAGCCATCTGGCCTCCTTGGGCTGATAACCCTTTAAACAGACCTGCAAGCTCTGTATATTAATGGGGGTAGGTGCTCTAATGAATTTATTGGTGCTCTGTGTGGGGGATGGTTCCTCCCCTTGTGCATTTTGTTTGAGGGTGGCCTGCACCGCATCCCATGCAGGCGTGTCTGAATTTGCAGGCAGCAGCGAATCTGCAAAAACCAGAGTTGAACCTCCTACAGATGGGAGTCCCCCCACCCCTAAATCTAGTGGCTTGACCCCACCTTTGCCCTTGACGAAAGGGCTGACCTTGCCGAAATGGAAATCTTCCTGGAAAAGGGTGTTGGCGAGGAGTTAACCATGTACTCGGCTGGTATGCATTACCAGCGAAGCCAGGGACAACCTCCTGCACCGGTCGGTAAGGTGTGATTTTTGAGAGCCAGAGGTCAATATCCTTGCGATCCCAGTCTAAACATGGGTTCACAGCCATATTCCTTCTGAATTGCTCATCATACTCTAACCAAGCCGTACCGCCATACGTGCGATAAGCACCACAAATGACGTCCTGGTAAGCGAATAAGGAGCAACACTTTTCAGGAAATTTTTGACCTATGATGGATGACAGAATTTTGAATCCTGCTGACCAATTAGCTAGCGTCTTAGCGATGAAGGGTTTCTCCCTAGCTGATAGTTTGCACGCTTCGTGGCATTTGGGATCGGAACCCTCCCCTTCTTTCCTGAGCAGCTCGAATATATCTACATATTCGCTGCGCCATATTTTCTCTTTTAACGCTTCTGACACATGCGCGGTTAGTGAGCCCACGGTACATGTGTATTGTGCAGCGTTATTGCTATTCGTGGCTGAGCTACCAGTGGTATTGTGCCCAGTGGTCCCTAGCTGACCCATCGTTGTTCCAACAGCTGTAGCTGTGGCTGGGGATGGTGTTCCAACAGCTGTAGCTGTGGCTGGGGTTGGTGTTCCAACAGCTGTAGCTGTGGCTGGGGTTGGTGTTCCAACAGCTGTAGCTGTGGCTGGGGTTGGTGTCACAGGTAAAGTATCCCCCATGTGTCGTCCTGACCGCCCTGTTTCCTGTGGTGGGCTTGCGTTAGCATTACCCTGCCCATGCCAGTTATCAAAAATAGCTTTCATAGCAGCGAAAATGTCGTTAGGCGTGCCTTGTGGCCCCAGCCACACTTTGCTGCCATTCCTTAGCGGTGGGTAACTGGGCTGTGTTGGGGGGTACCTGCGCATTAGCCTGGCCCCGGTTTAAATCAGGGTACTCACAGTTCTGTCCTTGCGGGTGCCCGTGTTGTCCATGAGCTGTCTGTTGACGTGCTGGTGGCTGGGTGTTGCCAGCTGAACTGTTGGAGCTGCCCGCTGCACCTTGCTGTGGACCGATGGGCACTGAGCCAGGGGACGGGCTATCGGTATGCGTTAAGGCATCCAGCATTGCCTTCAACCTGTCCGTGCCATGGATAGCAGCCGCTGACAAGGTTTGGTCCATGAGCTGACGTAGCTGTCTTTCGGTTCCATTGCCGTAGTTCTCTCGTGGCGGTGCTGCAGGGGTCGGTGCTGCCGGGGTCATGCCCCGTGGAGGGGGCTGCTCCGGTACATAGCAGCCCAAATGGCTGATGCTACGTGGTTGTCGTCTGCTTGCGGATTTCCTCTTCTTATTCCTCTGTGTCTTGGTCTTACGCTTTTCGACTTCTGGCGTTGCCGCAAAGTTTTCCTGCAATTTGCTTGGCTTCCGACGTGCTCGCTTGGCTGGAGCCTGAGCCTGGTCCGGCATAAGTGCGGACGGGCCGGAAGCCATAGCAAACTGAGTGGTAGCCATGCTGTGTAGACATATGAAATGGTTAGATCCCGCACAGTTTGGGGGGGACGGGACATATGAATAGGTAGCCAGACGTGGGTGTGCGCACACCTGCTAAGAAGGGGGTGGGGGAGGGGGCAGCCGGGGTCCGGGGGGGAGGGGTGCAGGGGCCTGGCGGGGGGTGGGGGCATGGCTGAGCCACAGGGAACGAGGCGCGCATAAGCCCGCCAGGGCTCAGCGGGGGGGGGGGGGGGGGGGCGGGAGTGCAGGAGACTGGGGGGGGGCTGGGGCACAGGGGGGGGGGGGCGGGCAGCGGGGGCGTGCGTTTGCGCCCGCCAGGGCGGCAGGCTCACACCTGCTAAAAAAAAAAAAAAAAAAGGGGGGGGGGGGGGGGGCTGGGGGCAGCCGGGCATTGAGGGGGGGGGGCTATGAGACAGACAGTACTGCATAAAATCCCCTGCCCCGTATCCTAAAATAGAAAACCAAATAGAAACCCAAATCCCAAGCCCCATCCAGCAGGGGGGGGGGGAAACCCCCAGGAGCGCCGGGTCCCGGGGGGGGGGCAGGCGGGCGGGGAGCACGGGGGCCACAAGGGTGCGGGACACCGACGAGCCGGGGGGGGGGGGGGGGGGCCGCGGGCGTGTCGGGGCAACCAGGGGTCCCAGCTGGGAGCAAACGGAGCCGCGCTGCCAGGGGGCGGGGGTGCCGTGGGTGGGGCCGCCCCCTGCTGTGCAGAGCTTGCCACGTGGGCACCACAGCAGGGGCAGCGGCAGCGCTGCCGAGGAGCGGGGCTGGGCGGGGATTTCGGCGCGGGGGGGGGGGGCTGCGAGAAAGTGTGCTGCGGGGGCCGGCGAGGGGGGGGGCGAGCGAACATGAGCTGCCCGGGACGCGGCGACTTTCAGGTGGATGGCGGGGGGGGGGGGGGGGGCGGGGCGGCCGCGAGGCTCGAGGGCGCGGACGCCTGGGGGTAGGCCTCGGGGGAGGCAATGTGCCTCATGGCTCGGACGCCTGGGGGTAGGCCTCGGGGGAGGCAAGGTGCCTCATGGCTCGGGCCGCGCCGCGCAGGGTTTTTGAGGGCGGGCGCTCTAGCGGGTGGGGCCGGCGGCGGAGCATGGCAGGCTAGGGGGACTCATGGCTCGGGCCGCGCTGGGATTTTTTTTTTTTTGGGGGGGGGGGGGGGCTCTTGTGGGCGGTGCCGGGTGGCGGCGGCATGTATCAAGGGCTCGGGGGCCGCGTGGCCCGGTGTGAACGCCTTGGGGGGGGGCATCGGCTCCCGCTACGGGGGAGGCTAGGGGGCTCATGTCTCGGGCCGGGACGCTCCGCGCTGGGTTTTGCGGGGGGGGGGGGGGGGGGGAGCACTTGTGGACGGGGCCGGGCGGTGGCAGCATGGCAAAAAAGGGGGGGGGGGCTGCCGAGTGGAGCGGGGTTGCCTGGATTTTGGCCTGGCCTGGACCGCGGCGGCAGCATGGCAAAAAGGGGGGCTGCGGGGTGCCGGGTATAGCGGGGTTGCCTGGATTTTTGGCGGCTCCCGGGTGGGGAAAAGGCTAAGGCTGTGCGGCGGGGCAGTGCATGGCTGGGGAGCCGCGAGGTTCGGGGGGGGGGGGGGGACAGGCGAGGGAAAAAGGGGGGGGGGGGGCCGAGGCCGCATTGCTCGTGGGCCGCGTGGCTCCAGGAGGGGAGCAGCTACGGGGGCCAGGCTGGGCGACTGCTGGGAGGCATGGGTGGTAGCGGGGAAATACAGGAAAGGAAAAAACAAAGGAAAGCGGCGGGTGGGAGCAGGGCAAATCGACTGCGAAAATCATGCAGGGCTTACCTGGTCGCTCTGGTCGTGAAATTTTCAGCTCTGGTAGCAAAATTTTCAGCAGAGGAAAACTGCTTGGAGGCTGCCATCGGAGGACCTTCCGTCTCTGCTTTGCCTGCGCTGGGTTCGCTGAAGTCAGTTCTGCTGCAGCTCCTCCGCGCTGGAGTCGGCTTTGAATCGGAGAAGAATTCTTCCGGCTGCCTTCCTGTAACAGTGATCGCCTCCTGGAGCTCTGATTCCTCTTCGCTGAGGCTGGAGGTTAGTTGCTCTTCGTTGCTCTCGATTCCAGGCTGCAAGGGGAAAGAGGGAAAAGAAGTCTGGCAGGGTAAGAGCCAAAATGTGTTGGGGGAGGTTGAAATGAGGAAGATGTATGTACTCATCCTGTTAGCACAATTCCCCCCCCCTCCGCATATACTGAAGGTGAACCTGCGGAGAAGGGGGTGACTGGGAGGGTGAGAGCAAGGAACGGGGACTCGATGCAGGAAAAGTCAGAAGGGAGAGGCGTACTGAAGTCTCTTCCCCCCCCCCCCCCCCCAGCTCCGGGACCTCCTCCTCCTCCTCTTGTTAGTATCCCTGTCAAGCCTTCTATTTAAACAGACTGTATAGGGAAAATAAAAAGCGAAAGAAAAAAAGAAACCACAACGGCGACGAAGACTCCAGAAAACAAACAAACACACACACAAAAAAAAAAAAGGCAGAAAGGGCTTTGCTCTAGTCTATCCGCAGCCTAAGCCTGCCCTCACGGGGGCGAACTTGATCACCTGCAGCTGAGACCGAGACCCGGCTGTCAAGTAGGAAGTGCAGCGGCGGTGGCCGCTCGCGTGCTTGCTGTCACTGTGTCAGCGAGGGTCCGCGTGTGTGCGCCCGGGCTCCCGCCGCCGCCGCTGACTGACGGGCAGCGCCTGCCGCTGCTCGGAGCGTTCGCGCTTCTCTGCGGTGCCGATTGCTCGCTGACGAGGGAGGCTCTGGGCCGGCAGCCGCACGGACGCAGCCCGCAGGAGGAGGAGGAGAGGGGAGGGGGGGGGACCCAGACTTGCATCTCACGGTAAGTTGGCGTGCCTGCTTTTACTGAACGGTGCGTGGAAGGGGGATGAAGGGAATCGTGTATTTATGTCTGAAAAGAATGAGGAACAGGAAGGGTAAATTAAAAAAAAAACAAAAACAAAAACCCAACTGAAACAAAACCAAACCAAGGCTGCTCAGCTTTCCTTTAGAACCAGCGTATGGCATCCTATGCTATTTAAAACCATCTGAGAGAAAATGAATTCAGCCTGGAACCTAAGGCCGTTTGAATTGGGTGGGGAAATATGAATTCAGTATAACCAGTGGGACTTCTTGTAAATATTTAGCTGAATAAATGCATATACAGACGTCATAGCCATCCCCTAGATGGCCAAGGGCGCATAACACAGCTGTCGCCCTTGGCCTCCCCTCTTTAGTTTTGTTTGAAAAAGGGGTCCCAGCTTCTGTCTCTTGGGACCCCTGTGGCGAGGAACAGTGATAGGTGGAATACAGTCCAAGGAGAGGGGAGGTAGGCCTATTAGCATAGCAAGCCTGGTTGGTCACAACAGAAAAGGTGGGGGAGAAACCGAAAAAGTAATGAAAGGTTCAAGGCAGGGTGTGGACAGACGAATAAGCAGCAGCAGCAGCAGGAGAAAGGAAGGGAGGCAGCAGAGGTTGTACTTCTTCAGCAGGGACTCCTGTTTGTTTCATTTGATATAAGATCATATAAGGAATGGGGAGTATGGCAGTCCCGTACAGTACCAACATGGAGGTCCCAAGGGCAGTGTGCCAACCTGGTTCAGAGCAAGGGAAGCAGGAGAGGAGATTGGTCCACGGATTCAGCAGATGAAAAGCAGCTGAATACCAGGTACATGGGTCGCCTGTGAAGTAGCTTTCTTCATTAGGAAACAGGCTGAAATGACCTGGAAGAAGCTGATTGTGTGTGTAGTGCATGAACTTGTGGAACTAGATTAGTGGAGCATATACTGCACAACAGTTTTTTCTATAGCCATTTGATGTTATGATTTTCACCACAAGGCAATAGTGCCTATGGTACAGTAAAAGCTGGGTTGGGAATAAAGAAGAAGCAGATAGAGTTTCAGAACAGCGAAGGACTGGAGGAGAGAGAGAAAGATCGGAAGGCATGTCGCTGTCAGCAAGTGACCTGAATGTGATGCAGACGGAAGAGGAACAGTGAGGGACCGGGCAGACAGAGTGGTATGGGACCAGATAGACATGCAGACAGATGAGGAGCAGCAGGGACACATGAGAGATCCAGATGTGGAGTGACAAGGGACCAGATAAAGATGCAGACAGAGGACATGTGGCCAGGGACCTGAGAGAGAAACAGCAGAGGAGCAGCATGGATATAAATAAGGCGGGACAGAGGGCCCCATGGACCCAGAGATCCAGCAAACTACTGGACTGCTGGAACTGAGAACATGAGAGGGTACCTGCATGGAATGGTAGCTATTACCCTTAAGAGAAAGCACAGGGGTAACTGCACAGAATGGCAGTTGCTACTCTCACCCAAAAGTATGGGTCCTTGCAGACCCAGACATCATGGGCTTCAAGGAACAGAAACGTATGTTGTTGGGTATGATTGCACGCACACACACAACAAATTCACACCTACAACAGGTTCAGGAAGCAAGGAATAAAGAAAGTAAGTATGAAGTGAGTGTTGTGCACACACACAACAGATTCAGGAGGCAGGTGGACTACAGGAACAGAGATCTTAAGTATGGTGTAGGTGTTTGAGCATGTACATACACATGTGCACATGGACTGGAAGGGAAGGGGTGAGAGAATACCTTTAATATAATTGTCTTCTTTAAAGAGAAAAATGCTGTGAGAGTCATATTAACAGCTAAGTTTTATAAACAAATTATATCAATTTGTTAAGTTTTGAGCAAGGTCATACAGGTATTAGTAGTTAACTATGGCAGCATGTGGAATGGGGACTTTTGGCAACAAGCCAGAGGCAATAAATCAGATTTGAATTTGCTAGTTATGATAGTATATTATATAAGAAGCTGTTTTAGATATAAAAGGATCTGACCACTAGCAAATTTAGTAGTTGGTGTTACGCTTGGGCTCCGGTCAGGAGTCGTGAACACCACCCAGCAGGGTGGCTCCAGGTGGAGAGAGACAGGAAGCTAGAAACAGTGTCAGGTACCAGGCTGGGTCAGGGCAGGCAGCAAGTATCAGAGTCTGGGTTCAGGCTGGGTCAGGGCAGGCGGCAAGTGGCAGTGTCTAAGTACAGGCTGGGTCAGGGCAGGCGGCAAGTGGCAGTGTCTAAGTACAGGCTGGGTCAGGGCAGGCGGCAAGTAGCAGTGTCTAAGTACAGGCTGGGTCAGGGCACAGTAAGCAGGGCAAGGCAGGTCAGAAGGCCCGTAGGCCACACACACACACACACGGAAGGCCCGTAGGCCACACACCAATAGCGGGGCAAGGCAGGTCAGAAGGCCCGTAGGCCACACACACACAGAAGGCCCGTAGGCCACACACCATAGACGGGGCAAGGCAGGTCAGAAGGCCCGTAGGCCACACACACACACACACGGAAGGCCCGTAGGCCACACACCAATAGCGGGGCAAGGCAGGTCAGAAGGCCCGTGGACCACACACACACACACGGAAGGCCCGTAGGCCACACACCAATAGCGGGGCAAGGCAGGTCAGAAGGCCCGTGGACCACACACACACAAAAGGCCCGTAGGCCACACACCATAAGCGGGGCAAGGCAGGTCAGAAGGCCCGTAGGCCACACACACACAGAAGGCCCGTAGGCCACACACCATAGACGGGGCAAGGCAGGTCAGAAGGCCCGTAGGCCACACACACACAGAAGGCCCGTAGGCCACACACCACAAGCGGAGCAAGGCAGGTCAGAAGACCCGTAGGCCACACACACACAGAAGGCCCGTAGGCCACACACCATAAGTGGAGCAAGGCAGGTCAGAAGGCCGTAGGCCACACACACCCAGGAGGCCCGTAGGCCAGGTATGGAAATCAAGGAAGAAGGCCCAAAGGCCGCGCAAGGCAAGGCAAGGAAAGGCCCGAAGGCCGCGCAAGGCAAGGCAAGGCAAGGAAAGGCCCAAAGGCCGCGTAAGGCAAGGCAAGGCAAGGATAGGCCCGAAGGCCGCGCAAGGCAAGGCAAGGCAAGGCAAGGCAAGGATAGGCCCGAAGGCCGCGCAAGGCAAGGCAAGGATAGGCCCGAAGGCCGCGCCAGGCAAGGAAAGGCCCGAAGGCCACACAAGGCAGGCTAGAGCAGGGAGCCCAGGAGAGCTCGATGCCGAAGCACCGAGGCAACTGTCAGGCAGGGTTATAAGGGCACACCCAGAGCATAGAGTGGACATAGGAGATGGACTGGGCCTGTCAGGAAAGCCAGCACTAGAGGGACCCCTGGTGGTGAGGCGGTAGCACAGCAGCCACAGCCGTAACAGTTGGGGGTTGATGGGAGAATATGATGAGAGCAGGTACCATGGGGCTTTTGGGGAGGGTGAGAGAGGTGGTACCTATATTTATTATGTATAGATGGATATATAACTAGCTTACATTATATGATACATGCTGACTTGTTTAGCTAGGATGGGATATTTATTTAATTAACTTTTCACCAAGCTTTCCCTCAAGTTGTATCCTACTATCCTTCAAAAGGGTTAACAAATGACAACAGTTCAGAGTATAAGAAAATAATAGCTCAGTTACGTTTTGCTAAAGTTGTTTGTCAAGGTTACTTAGATGTTAAATTATAACTTAAGGGGCAAGGTAAGAAAACGTGCAGTTCAAAATTTTCTGGAGGAGATTGATTTAATTTATAATACTAGCAATCTTTCAATGAGATTACAGATTAATCCACGGATGGGTTCATTTACGTTAGCCATTGTCTACTTTCAAAAAATCTGGTCAGGCAGGAGGAAGTCAGCACTTGTGAAAACAGCAAGTAGGGAATAAGCAATGCTCAAATTTTGTTAAAAGTTGAGGAGTCTCCTGATACGCAATGTGAGCTAACACAAGAGATTGGGCATGGCTCTTTGCTATGCAATAGTGGGACCAGAGTAATGCAGTGGGGCAGTATATTTACATCTTTACTAGTGTCTGCAAAACAAGCTTGGAAATTGCATTGGGACATGCTGTATGGATGCAAGAGTCAGAAACCAACTGTAGGGTGAAAAAGTGGAGATGAAGTTTGACATAATTTGAGCAAGACATGTAAAGGACATGGGAACAAGAGGAAATCATGGACTTTTTCAGTTTAAGGGAGGGAGTCAGAGTGATGTCTGCACAATACTGTTGAAGGAAAGGGTTCAACAAAACCAATTAACAACTACTTAGGAGGTAATAAAGCTGGAGCCAAGAGGCTCACATTCTAGAAAAGTCCATGGTGGATATGCTAATGGTTGTTGGTGACATTAGAGGAGAGAAAGATAAGATTGGGAACCAATTTTTATGTAATAAGAAAATTGTCTGCTTGTGAATTTAATGCAAAGCAGCAGTTGATATTTTATAGCCTTTGGGGGATCAATACATTTTGATTAGCTAAACACAGAAACATAGAAAGTGATGATAGAAAAGGACCCTACGGCCCATCCAGTCTGCCCAGCAAGCTCCCATACAGGCCGATTAAAAAAAAACTCCACGGGAGAGCCGGTGCTCTGTGTTGAGTGCCCGCTCTCCCGACGAATACCCAGGCACCTCTCCTGGGCACTCGATTCTTTATTTAAATTAGGGCCCATGCTAATAAGGAGGCGCTAGGTACACTAGCGCATCTCTAGCGCCTCATTAGCGCAAGTGGCGGCTGTCAGTGGGTCCGACAACTGACGTTTAATTTTACAGGTGTCTGTTGTCGAACCCGCTGACAGCCACGGGTTTGGAAAACGGACGCCTGCAAAATTGAGCGTCCGTTTTCCAACCTGTGTGCCGGTGGACAGCTTTTTTTTTTTTTTAATTTTTGGGACCTCCGACTTAATATTGCTATGATATCGTTATGATATTAAGTCGGAGGGTGTATAGAAAAGCAGTTTTTTCTGCTTTTCTGTACACTTTCCTGGTGTTATCTGTGATTAATGCCTGCCTTTGGGCAGGTGTTAATTTCTGAGAGGATAACTAATAGGCTCATCAACATGCATTTGCATGTGATGAGTGCTATTAGTTTCGGGGGGGTTGGCCGCGCGTTTTCCACTCGCTATTACCCCTTACAGTATAAAGAGTAATAATAGTGTGTGTAAAACGCGCGATCAAATGGGGGCTAAATGGTGCGCTCGGCCAAGCACACCATTCTTATCAGCCTGATTGTTATCAGTTTCCCATACTTATCAGTTACTCAGACCGCCAAGGTCAGGGCTCTTGTTGGTTACTGTTTGAGTCCAGTTTTCTCCCCCCCCCTCCTGTTGAATCAGAAAGCAATGTGCAGTGTTGGAGTTGCATCAGAATTGTAGTATCAGGCTTTTGGTTAAGGGTAGTAACCACTGTATCAAGCAAGTTACCCCCACACTTGTGTGTTTTCCCACACCGTCTGATGTCTGATGTCGCGTCTGAGTGACGCGGCGCCACGTGATTCCCGGCGAGTTCGCGCCGGACGGCTCGTTCGGCCCAAAAAGAACTTTTGGCCAGCTTGGGGGGGTCAGGAGGCCCCCCCAAGCTGGCCAAAAGTTCTTTTTGGGCCGAACGAGCCGTCCGGCGCGAACGAGCCGGGAATCACGTGACGCCGGCGTCACTCGACGTGCCGCCGACGTCACATACTTCTCGCCAAGGATTGCAGAAATGGCGTCCTCACTCCTCGCTCCATCACCAGGGAGTTGTGGTAAGTCGGGGGGGGGGGATTAAGGAGGGTGAGGGGGTTTATATTTTTATTTTGGCTCAACAATCGCGATTTCCCACATATCGAACATATCTATGTTCGATATGTGGGAAATCCGATCGTTTATGTCGAATCAATTTTTTAAGTAAAAAAAAAATATGAGTTGCGTTTTACTAATGCGGTCAATCCGAATGCACACCCCTAGTCTGTATCATATCTCCTCTGCTCCTCCTCTTCTCCAGGGTATACATATTTAGGTCTTTCAACCTCTGCTCATAAGTCATTTGATGGAAAACTGTTGCGATTCCGGGTCGGCCCCGGAATCGCCGCTTACCCAGTGGCCGCCCCGGTCCCGGGCCGTCTTCCCCATGCTTCCGGGGACCGCGTCCGCCGTGGCCCCGATGCGTCCCCACCTCGCCGGGGCCTGCAGGCTCCTCTGCCGCCCCGCTCCTGCTTCGACGGAGCAGCCGGCGTCTCGCCGCGGCTGGCTCCGCCCCCTAAGCGCGCGCGCGCGTCTCGGGTCCCCATTTAAAGGGCCAAGCGCGGGAGAACTTGGTTCCTCCTTCGGATGACGTCAGAGGCTGCAGGGCTACTTAAGCCCTGCAGTCCCAGCTCTCAGGGCCTTGCAACAAGGTTCCCTGTTTGCTCCACTTCCTGTTGTGAAGTTCCTGGTTCCTCTTGGTGTTCCCTGGTTCTTGACTCGGATCGGCTGACAGTGCTCCTTGGTTCCTGACTCTGGCCCGGCATTCGGTGACTCTCTGGCTTCCGACGTTGGACTGGCTTACGGCGATCCCCTGGCTTCTGACCCTGGACTGGCAAGCGACGATCCTTTGGCTTCTGACCCTGGACTGGCAAGCGACGATTCTCTGGCACACGACTCTGGACTGGCAAACAACAACCCACTGGCACTCAACCTCGGACTCCGTCTGACTAGGCCCCCGCGGGCCCTCCTAAGTCCCAGCGGCCGGGTCCCTACGGGCTCCTCCTGGGGGGATTCCGGCTTCCAGGGTGAATCTCCTAAGTCCCAGCGGCCGGACTCCTACGAGCTCCTCTCGGGGGAGGATTGGCTTCCAGGGCGAAGACCATCTCTCCACAGCGCCAGTACCACCGTCCTCCGTCTCCGTGCCAAAGCCCTTGGTCGCATAGGGCTTCCTTGGTTCTTCCTTAGGCCACCCACGAGTCCGTGCTTGCCGCCTCCCGGTCGGGACCACTGCTGCAAAACCTTCACAGCATCTCATCCATCGGTTCCGATCGGCCCAAGGGTCCACGAAGCTAACAGAAACCTCCCACTATTTTGGTCGCCTTTCTCTGGACAGCCTCCAACCTGTATCTGTCCCTTTTGAGATACAGTCTCCAGAACTGAGCACAGTACTCAAGGTAAGGCTTCACCAAGGACCTATACAAGGGGATTATCACTTCCTTTTTTTTTTTTTTACTAGATATTCCTGTCTCTATGTAGCCCAGCATTCTTCTAGCTTAAGCCATCGCCTTGTCACATTGCTTTGCCATCTTTAGATTGCTAGACACTATCACCCCAAGGTCTCTCTCCTGTTCCTTCACAGCAGCGCCTCACCCCCCATCGCATACAGTTCCTTCGGATTACCACATCCCAGATGCATGACTCTACACTTGGCATTAAATCCAAGTTGCCATATCTTTGACTGCTCTTCAAGCTTCCTTAAATCATGTTTCATTCTCCTTCTGGCATGTCCACTCTGTTGCAGATCTTAGTACCATCTGCAAATAGAGAAACTACCTTTTATCCCTTCTGCAATGATGTTCACAAAGATATTGAACAGAACTGGTCCCAACACTAATCCCTGCGGCACTCCACTTAATACCATTTTCTCTTCAGATTAGGTTCCATGTACCATCACACTCTGTCTTCTATCCGTCAACCACTTTGTAATCCACACCACCACCTTGACACTCACTCCCAAGCTTCTCATTTTGTTCACGAGTCTTCTATGCGGTATCGTGTCAAAGGCTTTACCAAAATCCAAGTAAATCACATTGAGCGCTCTTCCCCGATCCAATTCTTTAGTCACCCAATCAAAGAAATCAATCAGATTCATCTGACAGGACCTTCCCCTAGTAAATCCATGCTGATGTGGATCGAGCAAGCCACCATATTGTAGGTAGTTTACTATCCTTTCTTTCGTCAGAGTCTCCATTAAATTTCCCACCACCAAGGTGAGGCTAACCGGCCTGTAATTTCCAGCCTCCTCTCAGCTCCCACTCTTGTCAAGTGGGACCACCACCACTCTTTTCCACTCACTTGGTACCACTCCTGTTTCCAGGGATCTACTGAACTCAGCAGACTACCCCAGCACATCTCTGAGCTCTCTAAGTATCCTCAGATGAATCTCATCAGGCCCCATGGCTTTGTCAACTTTCAGATTTCCTAGCTCTTTCCATTAGGGATGTGAATCGTTTTTTGACGATTTAAAAAATCGTCCGATATTTTTTAAATTGTCCAAAATCATTAGAATGCGCGATACAATACAAATTCCCCCAATTTATCGTGAAAAATCGTTAATCTGGTATGGGAGTTATTTGGGGGGAGGGCGGGAAAACCGGCACATCAAAACAACCCCTAAACCCACCACGACCCTTTAAAACGAATCCCTTACCCTCCCGAACCCCCCAAAATGTTTTAAATTACCTGGTGGTCCAGCGCCGGCCATCCAGTGCTCCTACCATGTGACAGGGGCCGGCCAATGGCACGGATGCCCTGTCACATGGTAAGGGCAAAGGGCCATCGGTGCCATTTTTATTAATGCAGCCGATGGCCCGAGAGCGGGAGATTGCTCCCCGCGCCCCCACTGGACCAGCAGGTAATTTAAAAATGTTTTTTGGGGGTTCGGGAGGGTGGGGGAGGGTTTTTTTGTTATCGGATCGGGCGCAGCCGATAAAAAAAAAAAAATCGAGCCGGACGATAAAAATGTTAAGATTTGAATTGGAACCGGAACCGATTAGATTCTGGTTCCGATTCACATCTCTACTTTCCATACATTCTCTTCCGTAAACGGGGTTTCATCAAATCCACCCCCATCCTCAGCCTTATTAACCAGCAACGGTCCTTCCCCAGGGTCTTCCTTACGGCTCGATACAGTAAGGCCGCGGTAAAAACAGTGCGGCAGTGTCAGGCGCACCCTTCCTCCCCGCACGCACAGTTCTCCTGACCTAACGCCTGATTCTCTCTTCTAATCGCATGCAAATGCATGCCGCGGGCTGTGAAGCGTTAGGGAAGGGTTATGCCCGCGCAACCCATTTTACTGTATAGGCGCTGTAACAGCGCCTATACAGTAACCTGGGTGCGCTGGTACCTGTCATTTCAAATGACATTTGAAATGACAGGCACCAGGAAGTGTAAAAAAGTGTAAAAAGTGTAAAAAACAAAAAACCTGTGTGTTATATAAAAAAATAAAAAAATTTAAATACCTGTCGGAGGGCCGTGGGTCCAGGCGGCCGGTGGGCGGCGGGCAGCCATCAGCGGCATCCGGTAGTCCCTTCTCCCGATTTCGCACGGGCATTCATCCAGGCAGAGGGAGCCGACGGCGAACGACCTCCGGCTCCCCCTGCCTGGATGAGCGCCAAAATCGCATGGGCGGGTCGGCAGCGGGGGGGGGGGGGGGGGGGGGGCGGCAGGGGGGGGGGGCGGCAGCAGGATCCGGGAGCGGCGGGTAGGCAGCAGCGGAGTCCGGGGGGCAGCGGCAGCAGGATCCAGGGGCGGCAGTGGCAGCGAGATCCGAGGGGCGAGTAGCGGCAGCGTGTTCGATCGGGCAGGTAGGTGGGAAAAAAAGATGGCCGCCTGCACGGGGGAAAGCTGCAATTGGCCGCTGAAGACGTGACGTCACACCCCGTGACGCCAAACGTAGTGACGTCACGTCTTCAGCGGCCAATTGCACGCTTTTCCCGTGCAGGCGGCCATCTTTTTTTTGCCACCTACCTGCCTGCCCGATCGAACACGCTGCCGCTACTCGCTCCCCGGATCTCGCTGCCGCCCCTGGATCCTGCTGCCGCTGCCCCCCCGGACCCCGCTGCCGCTGCCCCCCCGGACCCCGCTGCTGCCTACCCGCCGCTCCCGGATCCTGCTGCCGCCCCCCTGCTGCCGACCCGCCCGTGCGATTTTGGCGCTCATCCAGGCAGGGGGAGCCGGAGGTCGTTCGCCGTCGGCTCCCTCTGCCTGGATGAATGCCCGTGCGAAATCGGGAGGAAGGGAGAAGGGACTACCGGATGCCGCTGATGGCTGCCCGCCGCCCACCGGCCGCCTGGACCCACGGCCCTCCGACAGGTATTTAAAATTGTTTTATTTTTTTATATAACACACAGGTTTTTTGTTTTTTACACTTTTTACACTTTTTACACTTACCGTAGCAGGCCCGAGCCTTGCTACTTTTTCGTTTGTTTTTTTTTTTGCTTCGGGAGGAGGGGACCGGACGGGACCAGAGCGGGTAAGCAATGTTTTTACACTACACTACACTACACTAACTCCTACTAGGGGGAGGCGGTAAACTAGCAGGTTAAGGCCGCGGCAGAACAGCGGGTTACGGAGGAGATAATATCAGCGCCCGTTACAGTATCGCAGGGGAATAGCTAATTCCTTCATTATACAGCTTTTTCGTTCATTTACATGCTGGGTGCGGAAAGGGTTTAGGAAGCGCTAAGGATGCGTGAAACTGGAGACTGTATCGCTGGATGGCCTTACTCGTCTGTATTGTGCGCTCCCAGCACGTTACAGACCGGGAATCTTTAACTCAACGTTACTGTATCGACCCGTTAGTGAGCACCGAACTGAAGTATTTGTTTAATATTTCCGCCTTTTCTTGGTCTCTTTCCACACATTGATCCTTTTCACCTTTCAGTTTTACTATGCCACTTCAGACCTTTCTCCTTTCTCTGATGTATCTGAAAAAAGTTTTGTCCTCTTTTTACCTTCTGCATGACATTTTGCTTTCCTGATTACTTTCTTTATCTCTCTGTTTAACCAGATATTCTTCCCTATGTTCTTCTTTTTGGGATCCTTTATATTTCTCGAATGCTATTCTTTTTATTTTTATTTTATCAGCCACCTCCTTTGAGAACCAGATAGATTTCCTATTTCTCTTGCTTTTATTTACTTTTCTGACATAAAGATTGGTTGCCATTGTGATTGCTCCTTTTAGTTTGGCCCACATTGTTCCTCCTCTCCTTTTTTTCTCCCAGTTTTCAAGCTCCATCTCCAGGAATTTTCCCATTTCAGCAAAGTCCATATTTTTGAGGTTCAAAATGTAGGTCTTCATGTGACTTCTCCGTATCCTATTTGTAATATCATACCATACGGTTTGATGATCACAGGTGCTAAGGTGGGCCCCCACCTGGACAGGTGAGATGCTAACCCCATTTGTGAGCACTAAGTCGAGAATAGCTCCCTCCCTATTAGGTTCTATTACCATTTGTTTGAGCAGAGCTCCTTGCAGGGCATCCACTATCTCTCTACTTCTGTTAGATTCCGCAGAAGGAATCCTCCAGTCTATGTCTGGCAGATTAAAATCACCAACAATCAACACTTCTCCCTTCTTTCCCATTTTTGGATGTCTTGTCAGCTCTCTGTCTAGTTCTTCCATTTGAGTTGGAGGCCTGTAAACCACTCCGGTAAAAATGGATGCACCATCCTCTTTCTTTTTTTTTTTTTTTAGGATGGCCCATAATGCTTCTTCTCTACTCCCTATTTCTTGCAGTTCAGTTGCTTGGATATTGTTTTTGACATAAAGAACTACTCCTCCCCCTTTTCTGTCCTCTTTGTCCTTCTTTAACAAGTTATAGCCCGGTATGACCGTATCCTAATCATGAGATTCCATGAATCATGTCTCAGTAACAGCAACACCAAAATAAGCCCAAACAATATTCCAGAAACCTCCAAACTGTAAACACATCAAATTCAACGGTAACTGGTGCAATTTTATGTCCAATACCAAACATGAACCATAAGGTTTTTGTTTGGTATTGGACATAAAATTGCATCAGTAACAGCAACAACATCCAAGTCTGCCTCCACATTCTTAGTGTAGAGTTATGAAGTAAAAGATTTTGGAAATTTGGAGTTAGGATAGATATGCAGTGAGGGTCCCTCCCATCTCCTGTTTGGGGAACTTTCAGGCCGATGCAGTACTGGCACGTGTTAAACGGTCACTCACGACTGAGTGCCTGCTCCCTTAATGCATGTCGATCGACTGCTCCTGGGTGCCTGATTTAATATTTAAATCAGGTGCCATGGTAAAAAGGGGGCGCTAGGGGAAATTGCGCGTCCCTAGTGCCTCCTCGGCAGTGGGCGCCCGGGAGAGGTGGCTGTCAGCTGGTTAGGAGAACGGATGCTCAGTTTTACGAGCATCTGTTTTCCTAACCTGTGCACAGCCATGGGTTAGGAAAAAGGACCCTTGTTAATTGAGTGTCCATTTTTCTAATCTGACTGCTGGTGACATTTATTTATTTATTTATTTATTTTGCTGGTTCTCCTTTTTTCGGTTCCTCCAACTTAATTTTGACACGATATTAAGTCAGCGGAACTACAGACAAGCTGTATTTTCTGCTTTTCTGTTAACGTTTGGGGCTCCTCAAGAATTAATGCCTGCTCCATGCAGGCGTTAATTTTTAGAGTAAAAATGTGCACATGGGGCACACTTTTGTTTTGCATTGGGGGGGGGGGGGGAGTAATAGCTAATAGCCTTAGCAACAAGAATTTACATGTGATGAGCACTATTAGGTATGCGCTGGTTTGGATGCGCCTTTTGGACATGCTAATCCTCTTATTGCATGAGGGGTTTTGGATACGCATCAAGCCATGGGCTCAGTTGAGCGCATTATATTGCATCAGCCTGAAAGTATATGGAAAAGCTCCTGAAAATCTAGGAGAAAATTCAATTAGGTGGTTAAATATAGGGTTTTCATAACCACTCAAGGGGGATCAATCTCTTCTGATCATGGTTTTAGGCACTGGGCTATGTTGCACTACCAGAAAAGCCGGGAGAAGTTTCAATAACTTGGAATCAAAGAGGTTTAAAATAAAAAAATATAAGTACAATATAAGAGATTTACATAAGCAGGCAAAAGTTTTATAAAAGTGCAAGTGTAGAAATAATTTCAGTAACAGCAACAAAATATATTAATAACAAAAGTTGGGTGGAACCATATTCAATGCGTCAGGTCAATTAAGTAAGGTTGGTTTAAAAAAAAAAACCAAGTCTTAATAGTTTTTGAAAGATACATAAAAGATCAAAGGGGCAAAACATTGCTATTCATGGTATGAGAAGGAAATTAATGCACCATTAGGGCAATCACTGGGGCATTCACTATAAAGCAAATAATGGAAGAAGCATCCAAGGACCATAATGACAAGCATCTGAGGGAAAAGGATGGAGATCCTGCTTGAGATAGCATGAAATAGCTATGAGGCTGAACCACTTGGAGAAGCATTTCTAATCAGCTACTTTGGGACATTTAGAGTTAATGAGGTGGTATCCAGTGTTCCCTCAAATTTTTTTACTGTGCAACTTTTTATAAGCTAAGTTCAAATTTGTGCACTACGAGCACAAATAATATTGGGATATCTTGTGTGCACTATGTTGTGCTGTGTGCACAGGGTTCACAGTCTGTGAATGTGCACACATGGGCACAGCTTGAGGGAACAGTGGTTGTATTATAAGCTGGTTTTAAAATCCATGGTCCAGCGATAGCAAGAGATGTGCATGCGGGGGAAGACTAGGTAGAGGTGTGGCTCTTTGGATCCAAAAACCGATAGAAAGAAAGGAGACTGTAAAGTAATACTATGACAGACATGGGACAAAATATTATATCCATTTCAGCTTGTGGAGGAGTACAAATTGAGGCCTCCGGTGGAGGGTCCAATTTTAAACACAAGGTAGGGACAGAACTTTCGCGGTTCCGGTTCCAGAAAGTGTTGTCAAGCTGCCTCGAGATAGCAAGCAGGGACACCAAGGGTTATAGGAAAGACTTTTTGGGATTGAAGCTACATCACTGGCCAAAGATTTGGGGATGGAACTTAGGCAGATGCAACAAAGCAGATGCTGGGAATAGGCCATGTTGAAAACATTTTGTGAGGGGTGAGCAATATTGGAAATTAACGCGCTATCTTAGATTGATTAGTGTGGGGGAACAAAGGACAGCTTTGAACATTGGTCCAAAAAAATGGTCGTTATAGGTCATGCCTTTTACATTGGGCAAAGAAAAGAGTGTGGATGGGATCAGGTGGCAAAGGACTGAGCATACCTCAGGAAAAGGCAATTGTAAAATGGATGTGGTGGAGAGGAATGAAAGAGAAACAGGCTAATGCCTAAGCATTTGCAGATGGCCGGGATGCAACTAAGCCTGATATTATCATCAATGATTTGGTAACACAAAGAGCAATAACGTTGATAATAACAATAAAAGGAAGCATGGTTGATTAATATGGTAAGGGGCCAAGAGTAAAAAAGGAATGGAGAAAGGTGGAAAGAACAAATAAGTGAGCAGTCATGTGGGGGAGCTGAAAGAGGCATAAATAGAGCATGGGAAAATAATATCCCAATGGGAAAGTTTATTTAGGAGGGATGGGATCCACCTAACAGACAAGGCTTTGGTCATTTTCAATTTAAATTTTCAGATGGCAATTGAAGTTTACAAAAAATCCTAGATAGGGGTGGATGGCCAAGCCCTAGGAAAGTGTTACTGGTCCCTTCTTTGGTGGCGGCTCACCAGCCAAAAAGGAAATGGGGGCGCCCAGGTGCCATTAGATGGTGTGCATTTGGGCTGATGATGGGTATTAACTTTTAATACATTGTGAGTATCCCCCAATTAGGAAAGTGCAATATAAGGCATGAACAAATAACTCCAAGGCCGAGGTCGGGCTGGCCTGGGGAGTGGTGGAATTATAAAGCCAAGGCCTTCTTCGTCTCCACCGCAAGCAGAACAGGCTCCACTTGTGGCATGCCGGGACCTGCTTCATCTTTGCTATGAGCGGGACAGGCTCTGCTCGCGGCACGCCAGGGCCTGCTTCATCTTCATTGCGAGCAGGACGAGCTCCGCATGCGGCACGCCGGGGTTTGCTTCATCTTCGTCACGAACAGGACGGGCTCCACTCATAGCATGCTGGAGCCTGCTTCGTCTTTGCTGTGAGCGGGATGGGCTCTGTTTGTGGCACTCCGGTGACCTGCTTCATCTTTGCTGCGAGTGGGATGGGCTCTGCTCGCGGTGCGCCTGGGCCTGCTCCATTTTTGCCAGATTCTGCGCAGGAGGGGAATTATGCCCTAACTCTGCGCTCCACACTAGCTCAGAATCCCCCCAGGACTATCATGTGAAGGCAGGACCACTGCTGGGCCTATGAGTTTGTGTTGGCTCACAGGCCCCCCCGATGACTTCTACTACTAATGCTGCTGCTGCTGCTGCTGGTGATACCTAAAGAGTGCTGCCATTTGAGGCACTTATATCCCCAGTTGAAGGGTTTTGTGACCTCATTTGGCCTCCTGACCCACAGTTTGGGAAGCCCTGTGCTAGACAGAGACCTACTTTGGGGGCCATATTAAACAAGGCTGCTAGTTATCTTTTGTGTAACCCCTCTTCTTCCAGCTGCTGGAATTTTGGAACACATTCAGGATTGGTACTCATTCCAAAAAGTTAGTCACTACGTATCTTCACACACTAGGTGTTTCTTCCTTCACTAGCTTGGAGGAACTCTTAGGAGAACGGGACCCTCCCTGGGCTTTCCCTTCTTGGTACTTGCATTGTGATGTGCAGATCTCTGATCCGGAGGCTGAACAGATTAGTTTATACCGATTCCTTCCAAGCAGGAACTTTAAAAGTACATATTGAACTCTGCCAGTCCTTCCTCTGAATGCAACCGGAAATCCACTCTGCAAACTCTCAAAGCAAATCTTTAGTGAAATGCAAGGAGTATGGGACTAACTCCCTTTTCATTATTCCTCACCTCTCTTGCATCTTTCAATCTCAGGATCCTTTTTGGACCCTCAAGAAATCACCCATCTCCTGGAAGGCATGAGGTCTGTGACCTTGACCCTCGGTCACCTACCTAGGACAGAAGATGGCATGAAAGACCACGAGTCAAAGTGGAATGAATTTTGTGAAACCCACTCCTTTATGGGGGGAGACTTCTGATTGGGGAGGGTCAGGGAACATTATACATTCATACTGTCTCTGACATCATTCTTGCAACATCTGTGAAGACTCTGTAATGGACACTTTTTGGTGACCCCCTTCCATTAGTTAAAACTCTAAGGGGTTTATTTATCAAGGATTAGTAAATAGGCCTCATTGTAAATAATGGAAGCTGCAGAAAATAACATGCTTTGATGAATAGACTCCTAAGTTTGTCCCAGAGAAAGTGCTTTGGAAGCCATAGGATGGCACTTTTTTTTTTTTTTAACTAGGCTAATTGTGATCTGAACCTTCTTTTAACTTAAACCACTGTATGGCTCTGTAAGGCACCAGCTGCAGACCAAACAGCTTCTGGTTTGAAGCCAGCTAGAGCCCCTTTGGCCTTGACAATTTATCAAAGAATATAAGTCTGTGCAGGTTGATTTGTGCAGCAAACACTTCTCACAGCTGAATATGAAATGGTCTTTCAATGAATGAATATGAAATGGTCTTTCAATGAATTGGCAAAGACTTTAAACTAGGGAGGAGCGTGGGAGGAGTGAATTTGTCGCTCAGTAGTTCACTTACTGCCTGCTTACGTGAGGTAGTTTGCAGTCACAGACTTTATTTGATCTTCATCAGTGAAATTCTTAAAAAACAAAACAAAAAAAACAACAACCCCAAAACAAAAACCAAACAAACCATTGTGCACTCACTTGTATGGTGACATATGATCCCATAGATCTGTTTCAGCATGTTTGTGTATTAGTCATAGTTACCAGTTCACATAGTTTCCCTGTGGAGTCACATGGCTTCCTTGGAGCTCACTTGTCATATGGGAGTTACTAGCTTCACATGGTCCGTGCCGAAGCCGGAGGTGGGGTAGGGTGGAGAGGGGGAGTATTGGAGTGATCTTCTGGAATTTTGGGTAGGTGATGTAAGCTCATGCAGGTAATAACATTTCATGTTAAACTTCATGTGTGATGCCATGTGAAAACATTTTGTATTACATGTTATTCAGCTGAGGCAACATGATTGTCACTAGCAGTGTCTCAGGCTGCTGCTTTAGCAGAGTTACAAACTTGGACTCAATTTTTTTTTTTTCTTATCCTGTGTCATCCCCCATTAACTGTTTTGACTTTGTTCCATTTCTCCAGCAACCTCTTACTTTTTTTTTTTTAAATTGAAAGAAAAACATGTGGTTTAATTTCTTTTGTTGGTCACAAAGTAGCTAAACCAGTGACAGTTGGCATTTGTCGCTGGGTGAGCCACTTTTGCAGCAAGTCAAAAGGTTACCGTCTGTAGGTTATCATTTTTTAACTTTCAGTTTGTGTATCCACATTGCCTGTTTGTTGAGAATTGATCCACAGTACAGAAAGGGAGAGATAAATGGAGAAACACTAACAAGCAGTCCAGTATTTGAGAAAAAATATATTCAGCAGAGAATCAACTAAAAATAATATTTGAATGCAGATAAGCAGTTACGATTCTGTGGTACTACTAAGTAGCTTATATGGCAACTAAAGTAAGGAAAGCATCTATAATTTATGTATTGTGTTTCTATTAGTGAGTAAATCAAAACTAACTAGAGAGATAAAAGGGGTAAAACCTTTCTTATGTGAGGTTTTAGGAAATATATCTATGTGTAACCCTTCCTTAATGTATGGATCAGGTACGGAGGGGGACATAAAGTTATTTATAAGTTCTTTGGGACAGGGACTCTGGCTTGCTTTTTCTCATCTTCCTATCTCACCAGCAGGAACAGGATTCACCCGGGCACAAACAAACTTGAGAAAAAAACTTCTTGCTAAACTCCTCTATAATCCAAGGAGTGTTTAGCTGATTTTTCTCTCATTGTACTGTGAGCTGTACATTGTGTGCCGAACAAACCACACTCAGACCATACAGGCAGTGTTCACAATAAATCTTTATTGATACAGTTTCATTGAATGGCACAATTAACTATGGTAAATCACACACCACAGTCTCTGTTGCACATTTTCCAGTTACAGCTCCTTTCTCCTCTATCTGTGCATTAGTCTTTATTAGGTCAGGAATCCATCCACACTTCTGGATTAGATTGTGCAGTGGTCCCTCTGGGCATGGACTCCTTGGCTGGATGGGAAACCCCTCCTGATGGCACAAAAATCTATCTTGGCACAGAATTTAATGTCTCTTATCCCTCAGGGATCTGGTAGACGCCGGATGGCGTCTACCAGATCCCTTTAATGTGGATCTTTTACTCACTGTTAGTAGATTAATCTTCTGGTGGGATCCCAGGTGGTAGAAATCCTTGGATGATTGCAGGATTTGCCAGTCCCCTTGATGGGCAGGAAGAGGGGCAGAAAACACTTCCTCCCAGATGTTGGAAACAAATCTTCTTTTCCCAATTTAGATAATCAGGAAATCCTCTGCAGCGGGGTCACCACCTTTGTTTGGGAGATGTTCTCTTAACACTGGGTGTCTTCAGCTCAGGGCTCCCCAGTCCCTGGCTTCAGAAAGGCAAAGGCCTTCAGCAGGGCTCCTCTAAATAAATGTTCAAAATCCCAAAATAGTCCCAGAGCAGCCACTCTGCACCTTGTGAAGAGAGTACAGCAGCGAAGCCCTTTGGCCTGTGCTGGAGGTGTCTCAGAGGGTTTCTGAGGCTCTAGGTAGGCCCAAATCCAACTTAGGAAAATTACAACCTCTCTCTCTGACTTTCAAATAATACTGCCCCCAGAGTCTATGTCAGAGCTCTGCTGTAAAACCTCAGGACCAGGGGTATCCACTACAGCTCTGCCAGTGGGAGGGCTGTCCATTAATGGATACTCCTCTAATTATCTCTCTAACTGCATTAGGCTGCTACCTGAGAAGTGGTCTGGGTTACATATGCATTCTTCAAATACATAACAAGCAGGCCGATACAGTACAGTGTGCTCAGGCGGAGCGCACTGTTAACCCGCAATTGGTTGCGCGTTTTTGATGTGCTATCGTTACCCCTTATTCAGTAAGGGGTCGAAAACGCGCGTCCAACCCCCCCGAACCTAATAGCGCCTGCAACATGCAAATGCATGTTGTTGGCCCTATTAGGTATTCCCGCGCGATTCAGAAAGGAAAATTGCAGCCAAGTCGCACATTTTACTTTCAGAAATTAGCGCCTACCCAAAGGTAGGCGCTAATTTCTCCGGGCACTGGGAAAGTGCACAGAAAAGCAGTAAAAACTGCATTTCTGTGCACCCTCCGACTTAATATCATGGCAATATTAAGTTGGAGGTCCCGATAGTTACAAAAAGTTTAAAAAAAAAAAAATTAAAATCGGCCTGTGGCTCGTGGGTTGAAAACCAGACGCTCAATTTTGCTGGCATCCAGTTTATGAATCTGTTGCTGTCAGTGGGCTCGAGAACCGACGCCGGCAAAATTGAGCATCGGCTGTGAAACCCGCTGACAGCCGCTGCTCCTGTCGTCCAAAAAGAGGTGCTAGGGATGCGCTAGTGTCCCTAGCGCCTCTTTTTACCTCTTTTTACCGCCGGGCCTAATTTGAATACGCGCACAGGAGAGTGGGCGTTTGCCCGCTCTCCTGTGGACTTTACTGTATTGGTCCGAAGGCTTGGTGGTAAGTCCTCCTAAGATTATAGTGCCTAAGTGTATAAACCTTTCCATTGCCCTTACACTTTCCAAAATTAATTCCCCAAGGATGGCAGATAATGTAGAAATTCTGGCAGCTGTAAGTCATGTATGGCCTGATTTATTAAAGCTTTTCTTCCATTCTGAGTCTTCTGGAGGAAAGCTTAGTGAATCAGGCCCTTAGTAAATAAAAGTGGCCTGATTTAATAAAGATTTTTTGCATTGCATATGTGGCAGACCCACTAGTCAGCCACTAATTGACCCTAGCTCACAGCCCTTAGAATTAATATCAGCTTAGTTGGAGACAGCATCCAGCATAGGCCCTCTCCCAGAGGCTTGCCTGTGAGTGATGATCTCCTAGTCCACAAGGGGGGTTAGCCCTAGTTAGAGCATGGCAGTGTAGATTTGATTTTGAGGGAGGAATGTTTTCAGTGTGCTTCTCCAATTTAGGACCACAGCTTAGCACAGAGAGGAAGAGACACTGCCCTGCTAGGGCCCCAGAAGTGAACTGGAGGCAAGAGAGAGAAGCAGAAGCATTTTTTAGATTTTTCTGAAGTTTTGCTGTTTTGCCTTGAGTCTTCTGGCAGGCAGAGTCCCCTGCCTAGTGGGTCAGGAAGGAGCTGTTTGCCTCTTCACCCAATCCAAGAGGAGGCTGCAGTGACCGTGCGGAGAGAAGAGAAGTGTCTTGATCAGAGATTTAGTTTTTACCACTAAGAGGGAAGGAAGTTGTTTTCTGTCACCCTTCCTTACCCTGAGCTGGAAGATGTAAGGACTGCTTTCAGTAGTAGGTCTTTCCTCCTGGAAGGCTGCATCTGTTTTAAGTTGAGTCAGAGAGAGAAAAGAGGAGAAGGACATCTGGAGACCCCCAACGGAGTTTCCACCCCAGGACACAGGACACTGCCTGGTTGGAGTTTAGGATTCTTCGTGGACCTCAGGTACTGCTCAGGGTATCCGTCACAGGACACCCTCAGTCCACCTGGAACTCTTAGCATTCCCTGTCATGGAGAATAAGCCAGTTTCATGCCCCTGCCTGAAGAGTCACATCTACAGAGTTAAAGATCAGTTAAATCCTGGCTCGTAAATCTACAGACCCTAGATATAACTGGATATTTCATTTGTTGCACCTCTTGATTATTTTGAACTGAGTCCAAGTTAACTTTAATTTGTACACCCATCCAGAGAGTCCAGCCTGGTTTGTAAGTGTACCTATCCCAAAAGAGCAAGGGTAACACACACCTATGAGATACTAAACCACCCAGCCTGGGCCAAAATAGTTTTCCTTCACCCCCACAAGAAGGACCCTCCCCTTGGGAAAAGAATGTGGGTCAAGAGACTGAAAAGCTAGCCATGGTTAATCAGTTATTTTATGGCCCTTTGGAATTCACAGGGAAAAGGTTACACATACACAGTGATAGATTTCATGTTTTTTTGTGGCTCTTAGGCACTTTTAGTGCTGTTGTCCCTTCCTGCTCTTGTATAGTATAGGTTCGAAGGGTCTAGATTAGGGAGCAGAGCATCTTTTCTTTGCTCTGCTCTGTCTGTTCTATCCTCACCATCTACCCTCCTTTTTTCTACAGCTGTCTAGGAGGGGGTGGGGTGAAACAGGAAGCAGAGGGCTGTTTTCTGCTGAAATTTGGCACTGCTGGGAGGCAGTAAACCTTCAGCCTGTCTGTCATCCCCAGAATTTTGTCACGTTGGCACATGTGGGAACCCATGGTCTCCCACTAGATGGCCGTAGATCTTTGCCCTTGTAGGTGATAAGGAAGGGAACAGACCATTTTCAACACCTCCTCCTCCTGAGAATGCTAGCAATGGTTTAGTCCTTGTCCAGAAAAGGTGTATGTGTGTGTGTGTGTGTGTGTGTGTGAACCTTCGTGTGTGTGGGGTTTTGTTTGGGTTCTGTTACAAGAGGAGTTGGTTTATGCTCCTCTGCTGTGTTTGGTTGGGAAACTGCCCAATTCCAGTGCACCCCTTGCCTAGTAGGGGCTATCCCTTCCTTCGATTATAGAGGAGTTTAGCAAGAAGTTTTTTCTCAAGTTTGTTTGTGCCCGGGTGAATCCTCTTCCTGCTGGTGAGGCAACCCTCCCCCACCGGAAACCAAAGGGCAGAAGGAAGAAGACCTGTTTATTCCTTTCCAGTCAGTGAGAGGACTACACCCAGTGGTGAAGTTTGGATTTTTGAGTTTTGCAGTTTAGTGAGGAGATATTTTTGTTCCTCCCCCTCCTCACTGTGTGGCTGGGCTGCAAAAAGCCCTGCTGGTGTCCAGAAAAAAAGGTCATTGTCCCCTAAGAGGTCAAATATAGGTGTCCAGAAAAGAAGAGTT
The DNA here is from genome assembly GCF_901001135.1 of Rhinatrema bivittatum. Classification (NCBI taxonomy): domain Eukaryota; kingdom Metazoa; phylum Chordata; class Amphibia; order Gymnophiona; family Rhinatrematidae; genus Rhinatrema; species Rhinatrema bivittatum. The sequence goes on from NC_042616.1 coordinate 513,219,422, forward strand.
CAGGATCAAATTGGAGACTCCAACTGGATCTCCATTCTGGGGAACGCAGGACACAAGTTGGGACAACTGAGACTCTGGTAGGCTGCAGGTACAATACATTTTCGGAAGAATGGGAAATTGCCTCAATAGGTTTCCTTTCCTGACTGGGTCCCTTGCCCCTCACACTATTAAGGGGCAAGGGTACCAGGCAGTAGTGAAACAGATACTTGCATAGAGTTAAAAGAGGAGTAGTCCTGCTTTTAAGCACACCGGGAACACAGATGTGAAGAATCAAATAACATATTGGACGTTTATTTTAATTCTGCTAAGTCAAAGTAAAGGGTTTTTTGAATACCCTCATCGTGTCCTGCCTATTTCTACAGTACTAACCTCACCAAAGGGGACAGTAACATACCTAAGGGAGGATTCCAGTTCACCACCTGGGTTTAAAAGGTTAAGCCTTTTTCCCATGCAAAAAATCCACTCCTTGGGACTTGTTAAAATTGGGGAAGTGGCAAAAGAAGATAGCCCCAAGGGAACTTTTTTTGTGTGTCCTCGGACTACCATAAAATCTGGAAAAAAGGTTAAACACAGATTTAGTGTGCCTATTGGCAAATCCAGGCCAAGGCATAAAGGGCAGGCTTTTGGAATGTGCAGTCTATTTGGCTGCAAGTGGTGCCATGAATGTGGGCATCACCTGGCCTGCCAGTGTACCCTCTAAGCTGCATGTGCTCATGGCCACACACAGCATCTCTTTGTCCATGCCTATCTAAGCCACCATGAGCATTTTCAAAACTTGTGGGCCAGCACTTCCTGACTGCTGATCTTATGCATTGCAAGATTGGCGGCCAGGAAGTGTCAGCTGACAAGTTTTGAAAATGCTTCTGTTGATGGCACAGAACAATTAGTGACGGCCATCCTGCTAGTTGTTGAATCGAGATAAGAGGCCTGGCCAGCTAGTGGGGTCCATCCTGCCAGCTGCTGAAGAGAGGAGGAGGCTTACACACCAGTAGATGGGGCTGGGGAGTAGGGGGAGGCTACTTGGGAAGGTAGATTGGGGGGAGGGAGAAAAAGCACAAGCTGGAGGTGAGTTGGGGAGAAACACGTGGTGAGTAAATAGCACATGATAGCGGGGCAAGGAGAAGGGACCCCCTTTCCCCTCGCTCACTGATGTGATTATATGCACTGATATACTGCAAAAAAAACCAAAAACAAACAGGGAATGTTGGGTTGGGAAAGAGAAGGAGAGAAATGGGATAAGGGAAAGGGGGCCTACTGCTGGGTGGTGGGTTGAAGAGAGAAGAATGCTGGGTAGGTAAGAGGAAGAGAGAGGAGGTCATGCTGCACCGAGGAGTAGGAGAAAGAGGGATGTTGGGCAGGGAAGAGAGAAGAACCACTGCTAAAGGAGGAAGTGCTGTGCCAGAACCAGTGGCATACCTAAAGGATTTGGCACCCAGGGCGGATACTTTGGCACTCCCCATATATAATTTTAAAATTAAAATACATAGACAAATATTATTGCAAGTGGATTTCTAAATTGTACAACTGTCATAAGCAAATTGAAAACAAGAAAAATGCAGGACATTTATAATTTAGTGCATTTTATTTTATACAGGAAATGTAGTCTCAATACTCAGCCTATTCTTGGAAACCGCAACAAGCCAGACTTTGTATGTACTGCAACAATGGAAACACAAAACCATCAGCATTCTTCAAAACAATAAAATCAAGAAATATAAATAAATCAGAATTGTAAAACCATACGACTAAAAAATATATTTTTAAAACAGTTGGCAAATAGAATAAGCTCCACTAATTAAAATTTCCTAAATAGCGACAACATATTTAAAGATAGCAAACAACACCCAATAATAAAACTAATAAGGATTTAAAAAGTTCCCCACTCTCCATACCTGTCACTCTGAGATTTTTGTAGACTGGGGGCGTGCACACAGACTCACACAATATGCTCCCTCTGTCTCATGCATATACATGCTCAGTGAGAGACAGAACATGTATGTGTGTATGTGTGTGTGTGTGCTTCCTCTTCCTTTCACACATACACACATGCTTCCTCTGTCTCTCCTCTCTCACACACACTTGCGCGTCCTTTGTCCCTCACACACACACACACATACACACACGCTTCCTCTGTCCCTCTCACATACATATGCTTCCTGTCTGTCTTACACAGACACATACTTCCTTCTCACGCATACACTTTCTGTCTCTCTCACACATACACATGTTTCCTCTGTCTCTCTCGTACATAAACACACTACCTTATAGGGCCTTGTAATGGGACAGCTGAGGAGGGAGGTAGTGATTATGAAGCAACAGCCAGCAGCACAAGGAAGCAGGCATAAAGCTTTCATTTGCCAAAACCAGCATGTCCGCACTGGCGGCATTGCCCATGGGGCAGTCAGAGATGGCCGGGCAGCCGAAGACTTGTAGGGGAGGAAGCCAGCAGCAGCAGCAGACTATAGCAGAAAGCAGAAGGTAGACACTGCATTGACAACTGCGGCAAGAGGCTGTGTCAGAGGACTCTTGTCTGTGGTGGTGGGTTGATGGTGCACATGTACATACACGTACCATGCAGTCAAACAGTGAACACAAATCACTGGTTGCACCAAGTCCTTTCTGCCCATCGCAATTATTTGAGTCGAGACTTGGCAGTAGCAGCCCTGCCTGAGCCATAGCAAGGATGGGAGCCAGGAGCAGAGCTACCACAGAGTTGGTACAAGAAGCATATGCTTTAGGCAGGCAAAACACGTGTTTTCTTTTTGTGGCTGCCCCCACCAGTCTGTATTTAAAGCAGATGTTTGGTGCTACTCAACCACCTCGGCACACCCCTCCTGGTTGCCATCTGGGGCAGACCACCCCACTTGCCCCCTTGGTGTACACCACTGTCCAGAGCCACTGTCATGTCTGGTATCAAAAGGTGGTGGTGGGTGGGGGGGAGCTGGGTGCTAATTAGCCTAGAGCAGGCCCTGTAAGCATGAATGGAAAAAAGTCCTATTTGTCTAAGGCCCATAGACTGTATAGGGGGATCTAAGAGAGAGAGAGAGAGCAGGATCATGCTGTAAATCTGTATTAGTTATTTCTTTGATCATGTTTAAAACTCTCTAGCCTGGAATGTTTACATGTTAGGGCATTGCCACCCAATATGTGATAAACTGTTGTCAACCTACCATCCTCTCTAGCATAAAGGAGAAACACTGAAAGGAGAATATATATATATATATATATATATATATATATATTTTTTTTTTTTTTTTTTTAGATGCAAGGGTTATATGTCAGCTCTACAAAATGTTATACCAAGTTCCTGGAACTGTAGCACAGATGGAAGTCTGCATAGTTTTTTGTTTTTTTTTTTCCCCCAAACATCATCACACTGCTGCTCTGAAAGCGAGACCTGCAATCTTTTTGCCCACCCATGCATATAACTAAAGACAGGCACACTTTTATTAAGTAGCAGCTGATATGTAGCAGAAATCAGGCCCCACATGCTGCTGTTATGCAGAGAAAAATTCCCATACAGAGCGAGTACATCCCTCATTACCTTCCTGCAGATAGGTCTAATCGGTTTAAGTTTCAGGGTCATGTGGGGAACCAAATTTTGCAATCTCCCCACTGCAGAAAAGGTGAAGGAGACAAATGTTTACTTCATCTATAGAAATCTTCAGAATGCATTCTTGTAAGTGGTAAATGGTTAACCCATGATTCTAAATATTAGCCCCATTTGATTCTACAATTCCTGTGGTGTAAAAGAGCCATAATGTGGCTTATGAACCACAGGGTTGACTGCCTGCCACTGCTGTAAACCAAAACCCAGTAAAATAAAACCTTCTGTTCATGATGGTAAACAAACTAACCAAGAAAACAAGTTTTTAGACTTGCTTGGAAGTTAATGGCAAAAGTGCAGCTTCATGGGAAGGGAGTTGCAGTCCTGCTCCTGATGGAGTTTTCCACAGAGATGAAAATGCTTGTAATTATATTTGTGACTTCAGAGTGGCGTTGCACAAATTTATATAACTAGATCAGGAAAACCTGTCATTTTATACTCTTCAATTAACTAACCACATCAAAGTTCTGCTAACACTGAGTAGAACATTTTCTTTTCTGGTTTTATGGGGATCTTTGCTGTTATGTCAAGTTATGGGAATTTTTCTTCAGAGCGGCTGTAGTAGTGAGGAAGAGGGGCCCAATAGGATGGAATGTGTCCTGAGTGCAAGGTAGTCCTCAAAAGGCATGCGGACTTCTGCAAAAGGGGAAACAGAAGGACAAACATGACTATCATGAAATGAGGAAAATAGGAGAATTCTGAAAGGAGCAGCTGCAAAGGTTAAGAGTTTACATCAGGCTTGGATGTTGTTTAAAAATACCATCTTGGAAGCCCAGACCAGATGTATTCCATGCATTAGAACAGGTGGAAGGAAAGCTAAATGACTACTGGCATGGTTAAAAGGTGAGGTGAGAGAGGCTATAATAGCTAAAAGAACATCTTTCAAGAAATGGAAAAGAGATTCAAATGAAGAAAACAGGAAACAGCATAAGTACTGGCAAATTAGATGTAAAGCATTGATAAGGAAGAGAGAATTTAAAAATAAACTTGATGTGGGAACAAAAACATAATAAAATCTTTTTCACCTACATTCAAAGTAAAAAGCCTGTGAGGGCGTCATTTGGGCCATTAGATGCTAAAGGGGCAAAAGGGGCACTTAGGATGACAAAACCATAGCAGAGAGACTAATTGAATTCTTTGCTTCAGTCTTCACTGAGAAAGCTGTAAGAGAGATACCCATGCCAGAAATGATATTCAAAGGTGGTGATTCTGCACAACTGAAACAAATCTCAGTGAACTTGCAAGATGTATTAGGGCAAACTGACAAACTAAAGAGTAGCAAATCACTTGAACCAGATGGTATACATCCCAGAGCACTGAAGGAACTTAAAAATGAAATTACGGACCTGCTATTAATAATTTGTAAAATATTACAATCTTCTATGGAACCTGAAGACTGGAGGTTTGCCAATGTAATGCTAGTTTTTAAAAAGGGCTCAAGGGGTGATTGAGGAAACTACAGATCAGTGAGTCTGATATCTATCTGTGCCAAGCAAAATGGTAGAAACTATAATAAAGAACAACACTGCTGAACATATAGATAGGCATAGTTTAATGGGACAAAGCCAATATGGATTTAGCCAAGAGAAGGCTTACCTCACCAATCTGCTGCATTTTTTTGAGGGCGTAATAAACATGTGGATAAAGGTGAGCCAGTTGATAAAGTGTATCTGGATTTACAGAAAGCATTAAAAAATCATGGGTTAGGAAATTAAAAAGTCATAGGTTAGGGGGCAGTGTCCTATTGTGGATCGCGTACTGGCTAAAAGATAGAAAACAAAGAGTAGAATTAAATGGTACATTTTCCCAGGGGAGAGGGGTGAATAGTGAAGTGCCCCAGGGATCTGTTCTGGGACCATTGCTTTTTAATATATTTACAAATGACCTGGAAATGGGTACAACAAGTGAGGTGTTCAACTTTGCCGATGACACCAAATTATTCAAAGCTGTTAAATCACAAGAAGATTGTGAGAAATTGTAAGAAGATCTTGCAAAACTGGGAGACTGGACATGCAAATGACAAATGAAATTTAATGTGGACAAGTGCAAAGTTAATGCACTTAGGCCCTGATTTTAAAAAGCATTTACATGCTTAAAATTGGGTTTTACATGTGTGAATGCAATTTTCTCGAGTAAGTGGACTTTTGAAAATTGCTACAATAGTATGTTACATTTATATGAGTAACTGCTTTGAAAATTACCTCCCTAGGGAAGAGTAACCCAAATTATATCTACACAATGCAAGGGTTCCACATTATGTGTCACCATTCAGGAAAAGGATCTAGGTGTATTCGTTGATATGTTGAAAGCTTCTGCTCAGTGTGCAGCAGCAGCCAAGAAAGCAAATAGAATGCTAGGAATTAGAGATGTGAATCTTGTGATCGATCGTCTTAACGATCAATTTCGGCTGGGAGGGGGAGGGAATCGGATCGTTGCCGTTTGGGTTTTTAAAATATCGTGAAAATCGTGAAAATCGAAAACCGGCACACTAAAACATCCCTAAAACCCACCCCGACCCTTTAAAATAAATCCCCCACCCTCCCGAACCCCCCCAAAATGCCTTAAATTACCTGGGGTCCAGTGGGGGGGAGGGCGGGAAAACCGGCACACTAAAACAACCCTAAAACCCACCCCGACCCTTTAAAATAAATCCCCCACCCTCCCGAACCCCCCCCAAATGCCTTAAATTACCTGGGGTCCAGAGGAAGGGTCCCGCTGTGATCTTCCACTCTCGGACCTCCGGTGCTTGTAGAAATGGCACCGGCGCTACCTTTGGTTTTTCCGTACGGAAAAACGATTCGCGGCAGGAGATCGCTCCCGGACCCCCGCTGGACCCCCAGGGACTTTTGGCCAGCTTGGGGGGCCTCCTGACCCCCACAAGACTTGCCAAAAGTCCAGCGGGGGTCCGGAACGACCTCCTGCAGTCGAATCGTGTTGTCCACGGCCGGCGCCATTTTGTGCCGGTGCCATTTTGTGCAAAATGGCACCGGCCGTGGACAACACGATTCGACTGCAGGAGGTCGTTCCGGACCCCCGCTGGACTTTTGGCAAGTCTTGTGGGGGTCAGGAGGCCCCCCAAGCTGGCCAAACGTCCCTGGGGGTCCAGCGGGGGTCCGGGAGCGATCTCCTGCCGCGAATCGTTTTTCCGTACGGAAAAACCAAAGGTAGCGCCGGTGCCATTTCTACAAGCACCGGAGGTCCGAGAGTGGAAGATCACAGCGGGACCCTTCCTCTGGACCCCAGGTAATTTAAGGCATTTGGGGGGGGTTCGGGAGGGTGGGGGATTTATTTTAAAGGGTCGGGGTGGGTTTTAGGGTTGTTTTAGTGTGCCGGTTTTCCCGCCCTCCCCTTCCCCTCCCCCTTCCCCCGATTTACGATTTTCTGACGATAAATCGGGGGAATTGTTATTGTATCGCGGCTTTAACGATTTTTGACGATTTAAAATATATCGGACGATATTTTAAATCGTCAAAAAACGATTCACATCCCTACTAGGAATTATTAGAAAAGCAATGGAGAATAAAACAGAGAATATCATAATGCCTCTATATTGCTCCATGGTGCGATCTCATCTTGAATACTGTGTGCAGCTTTGGTCACCACATCTCGTAACACTTGCCATACTTGGTCAGACCATGGGTCCATTAAGCTCAGTATCCTGTTTGCAACAGTGGCCAATCCAGGTCACAAGTACCTGGCAGGATCCCAAGAGGTAGATAGATTCCAAGCTGTTATTTCCAAGAATAAGCAATGGATATCTGCAACTCCACCTTCATAATGGTTATGAATTTTTGCTCCAGGAACTTGTCCAAACCATTTTTAAACACAGCTATATTAATAGCTTTCACCACATCCTCTGGCAATGAATTCCAGAGCTTAATTATGCTTCTTGAGGGCGAAAGCACCCGTGGGTATAAGTAGGGAAAAGGAAGATTGGCCGTGGAGTTGCATTGTCGCTGGCTGAGCTGCAGATAGCTGCGGATGGACTAGTGGTGGTTAAATTCTAGGAGGCTGCTTGGTGAGATAGCACAGGCTGGGGGAAACATGATGCCCAAAGAAGAATTTGGAGAATGGTCTAGCTGGTTCCATGGCAGACCTATAGAATGCAAACAGTTGTTCACTTGGCTTGGGTACACACACAGTAGTTTTGTTTATATGCGGTTATATCAAGGTATGGCTCTGTATTTTTCCAGGATAGACAATGTCTGTTTGCTTATGTTATACTCTATTTATGTATGTATGTATGTATGTATGTATTTATTTAAAATCTTTTCTATACCGTTTCAAAGTTATATACCATCGCAATGGTTTACATGTAGGCACATAAATTAAATTAGGTGAAGGCGTACATTAGAACATTCTAACAGGTGCCAAATAGATTCTGTACAATATATCATAAAAGACAATCGATTGTTTAGTGATGTAGGTCCTGACTATGTGTACCTGTAAGGTACCAATCACAGGTAAAATTCACAGTCTCTGTGTTTTACTATTACGTTAGTTGTGAAATAGAGCTGTTGGTATTATCATACACATTTTGAGAATAGTGCTGTATGCTGGCGCTCTTCTGCCTATTCCTGTATATTTTCTATTCTCCGGTCTCTTTAGAAAATGCTTGTTTAAAAAGCCATGTTTTTAAACTTTTTTTTAAAGGTTTTGAAATCTCTTTGTAATCTGATCTCTAGGGGCATTGTTTTCCATAGTGAAGGGCCTGCTAAAGATAAAGCCCTTTTTCTCACTTGGGTTAGTCTCACTGTCTTTACTGAAGGAATGGTTAAGAGAGCTTTGTTTGCTGATCGAAGGTTTCTGAGTGGGACATGTACTCGTAATGCTGTGTTTAGCCAGTCCACTTTTTCATCATATATTAGTTTATGTATGGTACATAAGGCATTGTATTTTATTCTGTGTTCTATGGGTAGCCAATGTAATTCTGCTAGAATTTCAGTTATATGGTCCCTCCTTCTTTTTCCAGTTAGCATTCTGGCTGCTGTGTTTTGTAGTATTTAAAGTGGTCTTAATGTTGTATTTGGGAGTCCTAATAAGAGTGAATTGCAGTAGTCAGTGCTGGAAAAGACTAGTGCCTGAAGTACAATTCTGAAATGATCTGGTGTTAGTAGTGGTTTTAGCCTTCTGAGTACCATGAGTTTTGCATAGCCTTCTTTTACTTTTAGCGATATGTGCTGTTTTAGATTGATTTCTGGATCCATTATTATTCCAAGGTTCTGTACTTTTTCAGCTAGTTCAATTTTCTGGTTGTTTTTGAGTATTATTGGAGTTTGAATGATTTCGATATTTTTCCGCTCTAAGGGGTAGATTTTCAAAGGGTTGCACGCGTAAGATACGCGCGCAACCCCCAAAAACCTCCCCCTGCCTCCCCCTGTGCAAGATAGGCTCGGCGGCGCATGTAAGTCCCGGGGCTTGAAAAAATGGGCGTTCCGTGGGCGGGGCGCTGGCCCGTGGGTGGGGCCGAAGCCTTCAGAACAGCCACCGAGCTGGGGGATGGAGAGCCAGCGTGTGCAAGTTACGCCTGCCTGGAGGCAGGCGTAATTTCTTCAATAAAGGTTAGTGGGGTTTTTTTTTAGTTAGGGTTGGGGGTGGGTTAGATAGGGGAAGGGAGGGGAAGGTGCAGGAAGATGCGGGGGGGGGGGGGGGGGCAGAAGGAAAGTTCCCTCCGAGGCTGCTCTGATTTCAGAGTGGCCTTGGAGGGAACAGAGGCAAGCTGCTCAGCTCGGCGTGCGCAGGTTGTACAATTGTGCACCCCACTGTGCGCGCCGACCCTGGATTTTATAACATGCGCGTGGCAGCATGCGCATGTTATAAAATCGGGCGTAGATTTGTTTGCGCCAGGTTGCGCAAGCAAATCTATGCCCATGCGCTTGTTATAAAATCTGGCCCATAGTGTAGAAATTCTGTTTTTTCAATGTTAATCACCAGTTCCATCCGGTTTAGCAGTTGTTTAATAATGTCTAGGTACATGTTAGCTAAGTTTAATGTTTTCTCTATTGTGTCATCGATTGGAAGATTTAGTTGAATATCGTCTGCATAAATGTAATGTATGATTCCCAGTCCTGCTAGCAGATGGCATAAGGGCAGCATGTATATGTTAAAGAGGGTTGCAGATAGGGCTGATCCCTGCGGTACTCCTGTTTCGAGATTGACTTTTTCTGATAATACTTTATCTCAACTTGAAAAAACCTATTGTTTAGATATGAATTGAACCAGTTTATTGTTTTACTGTGTAATCCAATTTCTTCTAGTCTTTTTAGTAGTATTTTATGGTTTATTGTGTCGAAGGCTGATGATAAATCTAGCATTATTAGAATGTAATGTTTACCACTATCAAAACCTCTTAGAATGTTATCTGTTAGTGAGAGAAGTAGTGTCTCCGTGCTGTAGTGTTTGCGAAATCCATGTTGTGACGGATACAGTATGTTATTATTGCCTAGGTGTTCCGCTAGCTGTTTCTGTATAATTTTTTCTATTAATTTGGCTGGGTGTAGGTATGTTGTGAGCTAGTATGGAGTGAGGATGGTATCTTTGCCAGGGTTAATTCTGCTTTTACTTAAACCTTTTTGGGACTTTGGGATATTTTTGATGGTCACTTTTTGTAACAAACATTTTAGACCAGCAAAAGGAGAATAATGATAGTTGTAATCTATTTTTTATAATTATTTTGTTCTATTGTGTGGAAGAAATAAAGTATTAACCTTTTTTTCTGTCTATATTTCTTTATTTTGCCTGAGATTAAATTGATGACTCTTTGAATGCATCCATTACCTAACATTTCATGTCATCTTAGATAAAATGTGGTAAGTGCTTTGCCATCTTCTGAAACCTCAGCTAGGGCTACTATTTACATCTCTCTTATGATCACAACAGACTCGGCTGAAGCATAAATACTGGGGAATGGAATTTGGAAAACAGGAGGTCTGATCAGCATCCAAAGCAAAGGTGCTTACCTCTGAATAGTTCCGTGGTGTATTCTGTCTGGATTAAGAAACACTGAGATGAACCAGACCAGTGTTAACATATTAAAAGATTAGTTATTACTTGGGTGTTAGGAATGCACAGACACCTGGATAAACTAATTCTGCTTACATACCTCTTAACATGCTGAGTCGATAATGAGGGGGTTTTCCTGACTTGCTTGACTACAGGCCAAAGAAAATCTGATGTGTGGGGGGTCAAGCCATTTATGGAATAGAGTGGGACGTTTGTGCACAAGTACAATTCACAGCAAATCTATGGCATTTACAATATAATCTTGCATTATAATGAAAATAAAGAGATAGCAAATAAAAGCAAAGGATTCATGAGTCATTAATAAATACCATATTGTTGTGTGGGTGATTACAATTATCTATTGGGAATACCTATGTTTCTATCACAAGCCAGCATTGATTTCAAATGACTGAGAATGTCAGGAACGCTTGGTTTCTAGGACTTTTGATATCTGCTTCGGCAGAGTATCATATGCTTGGGGATGATCAACTTTCACAGAGTGACAGAGACAACGTAGAGATTAGTCATAAGGTTGTGGTTCCAGAGGTAATGATTACAGATTCTGGAGACAAATGTATGTTTTTAAATACACTATATAATGTAAAAATGCTAAGTTTAAGAATCAGGAAAACTCCTACAGTGCTTTTTTTTCCCTCACAAGCTTGTTTGTTTGTTGTTTATTTTTACACAGTATTTTTTCAGTGGAATATTTTCCCTTCTAGAAGGAAATTTCTGGTCAAAATATATGCTATTTAAAAATTATACAGTCTGACTGGCAGGCAATTGTTTTGTCCTGCTTATGCCTCAAAACTTAAATCTGGCCTTAAATGATCTAATATTCTGCATGCAGGAAATGACATTTCAGGGGCCCACTCTTGCTCTCTCCTTTACCACCTTTTCTGTGGGGTTTTGAAAAAATGGTTGCCAGAGAAAACACTGACATTTACTGCTAAAAATGTGAACGACACTTTGCTTGCATGATGTTACTTGTTTGTTGAAAGGAGAATGGTTTGGTTTGGAAGGGACGCTCTATTGCATGTACACAAACTGTTAATGACTGAATGAAGCAAACCTTCCAGATCCTTAGCTGCAGAATCACATCCTACTTGGATGCACCCTCTCTTTTGTGTTTTTCACTTATAGAAACTTCATCCACATCCATCTAAATATATCTATAATCTATACATACCTACAGGACTCCTTGGTTCCTACAGTGCTGTGGGAAGGGCTGCAAAATCTGGCCCTTCCTGAGGAATTGCTATGCGAGACCAGGGACCAAACCAGATTGGGATGGGGAGGCAGCTTCTGGCTAGTGTTGGGTTTGCAACTCCCTGCTCTCTCCCTGCTCTCTCCCTGCTTACTGGTGGATTTTCCCTGTCCCTACACTGATCAGACTGGCAGGAGGAGGAGTTGAGTTAGAGGCAGCTTGGACTGCATACTCCTCTTCTGCCCGGTGCTCAGCTAGTTGTTTGATCTCCCTGGCTCTATGGATGACCCACGCAGTTCAAAGTAGTAGTCTGGTCTCAGGTGGCAGAAGAAGAGGATGGGCCCAAGATGCTTCCACTCAATCAGTTTATGAAGGGGGATCAGCATACTTAAGGGAGATTAATGGAGGGGTATGGGTGTGTGAAAAAGAGGATGGTGGGATTGTGAAAGGAGAATGAGAGTTGTGTGAAAGAAGGGAAGGAAGATGAGTGTTTTGTGAAGGCGGGGCTGAGAGATGAAGGGATTGTGAAAAAGAGTCTGGAAGGATGAGGATGGGGGTGAGTTGAGGTCCTGTGCATCAGAATTATTGATCTTTATGTGGATCGTGTGTGTGTGTGTATATGTATGTGTGTGTATGTATGTGTGTGTATATATATATTGTGATGAGTTGAGCCAGAGCGGAGTCTCTGTGCTGTATAACTTTGAGGTGTTTTCCTCAAAGGGACTGTTACTTTGCAGGAAGGAAACTACATTTCCCAGGTGCCCTGGTAGTCAGCCTCAGGAAGGGTTGGGGGCAGGGAAACACAAGGGCGGCTTCTTCCTAGGGAGGGGCACTCTATCTGACATAAAGAGAGTAGCCTTCCAAAGGAGGAGAGAGGAGAGCTGGAGGGAAGGCAAGGCAAGGCAAGTAACATCTAAAGCCTGAGGCAGGGGGATGGTGCCCAGGTAGACCCTTTTCCACTAAAGGCTACGTCAGCTCTAACAGGATTCCTTCACTCTTAAGGGCTGTGTAACAGGGGATATGCATAAGTGTCGTCAGCAGTGCCTTGAGGGTTAATTAGAGGGATTAGCTCCGGTGGCGTTGAAGAAGCTGCGGTAGGAAGGCTTATGCAAAGGTGGAGAATGCTTATTGTGGGGTTTGGAACGAAGTATAAGGTAAAAAGGAAGAATATAAAATGGTGTTAGGACTGTACAAGCCAGGGGAGCTTGTGGCAGTGAAAAGAGTAGTTTTACTTAATGAAGTCAGCTGGAGGAAAAGAGGTAATTAGGACCTGGCAGCTGGCCTAAGGAGACGTTCCTGCAGTGGGGGAGGTTTCAGTACTGTGTTATGCTTGGGGGAAGTATAAGGTACTGGGGGAAAAACCTACTTTGCCCACATGTTGTGCAGGGGAACATATACTAGAAATTCAGAGTGAGAAGCTTGGATGTTTTGGGGGATTAGTGAATCAGGGCTTAAAGGGTATCAAACCCGCAAGCTCCCAGTTACTGCTTGGAAATGCAGGTCTGGTAATACTGTTTATGTTGAGTGTTTTTCCTTTCTGTGGAGTTTTGTTTAATTAATAAACTTCAATACATAAGAAGCTTCTGCCTGAATGTAATATGTTGTTTTAAAGGGCTGCCCGGGGGGTGACCCTTACTCTAGTGGAGAAGGAGGGAAGTTTGGTCTCAGGGGCCTAGTTGTACGAGAACCTTCCCTCACAAGTGGTGCTGACCCATAGCCTCCTTGCCTTATGGTTATCCTCTACTCCTGTCTCCTGGGAGAAACTTCAAGAAGGGATCTGCTATAAAGGACTTTGTGGAAGCAGTCCTTGATAATTAGCCCCGAGCTTGAAGTCACCGCTGAGGACCTGCCAACAGGGGCACCATCATCGCCACAAAATATATATATATATATATATATATATATATATACTGTATATATTTATTTTTAGAAAACCATAGCAGTTTAGTTTTCTATTAAACTGTGATTTAATTCATGGATTCTCTTGCAGTATTAATCTTTAGTGTTCCACTTCTTTCATCATTTATACAAATAGCATGAAAACTCTGAGAGTGGTTTAATTTGGCCATATAAGAAAATATCTTCAATTGCAAAGCAGATGGGCACTTTTATTTTTATTTAAGTGGACAAATACTGCAATCATGATACTTTATTAACATTTTTAGTATGGGTAGACTTTCAAGCATTGGGGCACAGTTCTTTCCAACTGTTTAAATATTCTTTAGAGCTTTGCTTTATTTTACTAAAAATATTGAGAAGTTTGCAGTAGAGGTATTACAATCCTTATCAGCCTGTTATTGGTCAGATAAGAACAAGAAAAAGTAAGATTCCCAGCCTTGCTTCTTGTAACTTTATTGTTCTTTATCTGATAACCACTTTTTATGTTAGTTGTTATTGCTTATATGTATTGTGTATATCAGATATACTTTGAAATAATGCAACAGGTGATCCTGTTACATTACTTTTTTCGGCCGATCATTCCTTTCCCTATGCACTGAAGCAGCTTTTTGGCTTTTTTCCGTTGCCTTCTCTACCTCTTCAGCCACCTTGACATCATCAGATACGATCACCTCCAGATCCCACTCTAATTTCACGCAGAGAGCAAATTCACCCCCTATATTGTATGGCTCCCTTGGATTTTTGCAGCCCAAATGTATGACCCTGCATTTTTTTACCATTAAATTTTAGCTGCCAGAATCTAGCTCAGTGATGGTGAACTCCAGTCCTTGATTGCCACAAACAGTCCAAGTTTTCAGGATATCTACAATGAATATGCATGAAAAGATTTGCATGCACTGCCTCCATTATATGCAAATCTATCTTATGCATATTCATTGTGGATACCCTGAAAACCTGACCTGTTTGTGGCAATCAAGGACTGGAGTTCACCATCACTGATCTAGATTCTGGCAGCTAAAATTTAATGGTTAAAAAAAATGCAGGATCATACATTTGGGCTGCAAAAGTCCAAGGGAGCCATACAGTATAGGGGATGAATTTGCTTTCTGCATGAAATAAGAACGGGATCTGGGGGTCATCATATCTGATGATGTTAAGGTGGCTGAAGAGGTGGAAAAGGCAACGGGAAAAAGCCAAAAAGCTGCTTCAGTGCATAGGGAAAGGAATGATCGGCCGAAAAAAGTTGCTGATAATGCCTTTTTGTAAGTCCCTCGTGAGATCTCATTTGGAATAGTGTGACAGTTCTGGAGATTTCACCTTTAAAAAAATATAAACAGGATAAAGTCATTCCAGAGGGTGGCTATTGAAATGGTCAGTGGTCTTTGTTGTAAAGCATATGGGGACAGACTTAAAGATCTAAACATGTATACCCTAGAGGCCAATGCGGGATAAAATGGAAGATAGAGACATTTAAATATCTACAAGGTATCAATGCACAGGAGAAAGGAGATTCTGGAAAGAGGGTTGAATGTGGGTAGACTCAGGAGTAATCTAAGAAAATATTTCTTTATAGAGAGGGTGGTGGATATATGGAACAGCCTCCCAGGTGGTAGAGACAAGCGCAGTATCTAAATTCAAGAAAGCAAATAACAATCCTCAGGATCTCTGAAGTAGTAGTAGGAATTATAGAGCTGAGCACTTCATGTATGGATGGGTAGACTAGATAGGACATGTGGTCTTTCTCTGCTATCATGTTTCCACGTCTTTATGTTTAACTTTTTCTAGATAGATTACATTCTTGCAAAAGTTGTTTTTACAGAGTAGCAATTTGAAAAAGTCAAGAATTTCTGCCATGGAATGTTCAGCTTTGTCTTGTGCCACCTAAAGAAATGCCGAAATCAGACAATCAAAACCTGTGATTTGGATCTGCCCATTAAAAAGTTGCTTAGAAAACAACTCTTTTGTGGTTGCTTGGCATTTCCTCACTGAAGAGATGGGTGCTGAAGAATTAATAGAAATTATTTTCTCACTTTAGCTTATTTTCCCAACATGCCTAGATTTATTGGAAGACATAAACTATTCTATTCTTTCACCATTCTAGAGTGCTACTACATTGCAGATACAGTATTCAGTTTACAGGAATAAAAATATCCTATGTATTACTAAATTTACCAATAATGGGCCTGATTTACTAAAGCTTTTCTCCCATTCTGTATCTATACGAAAAATGCTTAGTAAATGTTCTGCATGATTCACCTCCAGGGAGAAGTGGATTAGTTAAGGTGTTCACCTGTTCCAAGCAAGTAGTTTTGGGTGTGCAATGTTGGTTTCAAAACTTAAATTGAGAACCTCCCAAGATATTAAAAGTGGAAGCTGAAAAATTGGGAATGACTCATCTGTTCCTTTATGTCCTGAAACAAAAAAATAGACCTAATGAGCTTTTAGAGTAGTATTCTGATTGTAGAAAGTACTTTGAGGTGGAAACGAGACGAGCATTAATGCATTTTCTTCACGTACCACTGAAGTTTACATATGCATTCCCTTAAAACTGAACATTCCCCCTACGTTTCACTGTTAGCAGTTCCCTAGTAATCTGCAGCACCCAGCATTGGTGCCAGAGTGTTAAAAAAAAATTGGGGATGCTTGAAAAAGTTGTAAATGCTATGAATTTTTAACATCCGTATTTCCAGTGCTTACAAGCACCTGCTGTAGTGTGGGTGTTTATGACTTGCAGTGGTTAAAACCACTCGGTATCAGAGGTTGGTCCTCCGCCCACTGCATTCTTTTCAGAGTAATAATTTGTTATTGTTGTTGTCGTCATGATATGAAAAATACACTGTACGTGCAGTTCTTCCTGAGAAGCGGCTGAGCGATTGTTCCTTTACCATTCCAAATGAAGAGAAATCAAAGGGATTACGAGGCTGTGTCCTTGCTTTGACTATTATGTCCTGTCATGCACACATCTTGAAGTGAAGGTAGAGCTAAGCGTGGATGACCCTGGAATACTATGGCTTGCTTTTCGGCTTGGGTCAGGCTGACTCTGCTTGGATTTCTGCACTGCTTTTTTTCCAAGAAGTTGCTAGGTATTCTTGAATTGAAAGCCAAGCTTTCAGGGCCATCTCTGGTTAGCTGAGGTTGCTGGGTGGAGACCGAGTGAGGTTTGGTCAGCCATTTCATTGTTGGGTCTAAATTAAGGGAAGAGTTTTAGTGCTGCTATTGTTTGAGAGAAGGAGTTTCAAGGTGTTTAGAAGTGGAAGAAGGAAGGCGAGAAATATATTTATTGTATTATAACCCCTTGATGGGGCACATAAAATGAGAGGGCCTGATACCTGTTTTTGAGCTGAGTACCGGTCTGCAGGTGGGTTTGAAAAATTAAAAAATGGTTGAGCAGATGATGTAATGGACCAGGCTAAGAGGAATGGGTTGCATTTTGTCCTGCCGTAAAGGGAAGTCTTCCCACTGCTGCTTTCTTGTGACCTGGGGCAAGTCACTTTACCCTCCATTGCCTTATGTACAAACTTTGGGGATAGGGAAACACCTACAGTATTTCCTGAATGTACTCTGCTTTGAAAGTGCCTGAAAAGCGGAATAAAAATAAATCAATAAAAAAATTCTCTCTTCTCTGTGATCCTTCTGACTGCACCCTTATTTCTTTCTTGCTCTTGTTCCAGCAAGTTATGCACCCTCACACTTTGGTTGAAGGAAGGACTCATTTGGATCTTCAGTCAAAATAACATTTATTGTGCATTCTGGGGTTACCCAGCAGTCAGACTTTACAAAATCTTAAAAAAAAAATAAAAATCACTGATTTAATCAGGGCTCCAGGTTCTCACAGCTGAAGTATAGCAACATCAACAACAGCAAAATCAATAAAACTCCCTTCCTCCAAATATGTACTTCATGTACTTTACAGACAAATTATCATAATCATTCTGCGCTTTCCACTTTGATAAACAGATTACGCACATTCCCCTTGTAGCTCTCTTCAAGCACAGCTCCGTCATCACAGGTCTCTTAATTTCCACATAACTCTTTTAGCCTGTTTATAGCAATTCTGCATCCTCCAAAGCAGTCACCAAAACACTCCTTAGGGCATTGGCAAGTGATCCCCCAGCCTCACAAGCTTAAACCCCACTGGACTATCACGCTCTTAAGCCCTTTATAGGCTGTGGAGCCCTAACGCGCTTCTTCAATTTTTGGGACCAAATCCTGATTCCCTAGGGCATTCCCCTTGGATCTCCCAGTCATTCTCGCTTGAGGCAGAAAGCCCCCCGAGAGCTCTCTATATGAGGAGAGGCACTCAGGGCGCCCCAGACTCCTGGTGCCTTCTGCTGACTCCCCCCACCAAAACCTTTGTAAGGAATTTTTGGTTTCCTTACAAAAGGAGTGTACTATCTAGCTGGGGAGGTTCAGAGAGTTTTAGAGAAGAGCGCTTTGGGTTTGACTCCCCCACGTCGAGCTGCAGATGGTGTACTCTAGCAGTACATAAGCCTCTGCCACCATCTTAGGGTGTGGATTTTTGGTTAATCTTTCTGAAGGCAGGATGTCCCTGCCTCCTGTTAGTTTTTTTTGGTTTTTTTTTGCTGACTTGGAACCTGATTCCCTAAGGCATTTCTCCCATTCTTTGTCTATGGGAAAATGCTTTGATGAATCGGGCCCTAAATTAGTTGAGGGATTTTCCTGATTTGCCCTTCTTGGGGTCAGCTTTTTGTCTGACCTGTTTTGGTTAATTTAGTCTTTTTGATCTATTTTTGGAAAACGTCTATGTGAGAGCCTTGGTACTCCTTCACAGAGGATTTAGGGGAGTCCCTGTGAAAAGTTAGATCAAGGGGTAGGGAAGATTCTGCTGTTTTTCTATCTCGCCTCCAGTGTATAGATCAGTCAGTGACACAATGCAGAGGAGTTTCAATTTCCTTCACAGGGTAGTAAATGCTGCAGTATTTTGCCCAGTGATAAAATGCAGTGGGGGAAAAGTATACTGCAAGTCAAAAGTGCATGGTGGCAACCTGGAGCTGTGGGATCAGAATGATTTAAAAGGGTTGATGGGCCTGAAGTACCCTCACCCCCAAATGTGCCAAATCTCCATCCCTCCCTCCCCACTACCCCTTGAGGCTGCCAAAGTAAAACTAAAAATTTTAAAAGGTGAAGGTCCAGCACAAATCTCTGCCTCCCCTCCAAAGCCCTCCCCTTTGTCAAAATCCCTCCTCCCCAAAACCCTAGCCCATGCCTCTGAACCTCTCAGCCTCTACCCTCAGTAGCCCTGGTAGTCCAGTGGGTGCTTGGAGCAACCCTAAAGCTCCGTATCCAACACGACAATTTCAGAATAGCGCTGGTCAGCTGATAGTATGCTTTTGTCTCTATCATGTGATGGGCAAAGGCATACTATCGGTCAGCTGGCACCATTTTGAAATTGGCTGAGCTGGGTCTGAAACCCTAGAGGGCTTTCTGGGGCCCCAGTGGACCACCAGGTCTATTGAAGTGGGGGAGGGGATTAGGGATGGGAAGAATCCAGGGGAGTTTTTTTGAAAAAGGGGAGAGGGTTGGGTGAGAGGGGGGTAGAGCTAGCACCTGGCATGATTTTAAATGATTATTTTTTTAGTATTGGCAGCCGCAGGAGTGGTGGATGGAGTGGAACAGGGTGTTTCAGCACACTTCGGGAGGGGGTGGGGGCGGAATAATTCAGGCTGCTTGAGCTCTTTAACGGATGGCCGTGGGAGTTTCAAGATGTGTGTTAGCATCCCTTTGCTGCCAGAGAAAGTTAGCTACCACCTCCAGAATTTTAGCTAACATTCCTGAAAATCAGGAAATGCAGCTTGCCTGATTTTTTCAGGCAAGTTGTGTTGTTTATTTACATGAAGTTACCTAGTAATGAGCTGCTTTGCTGGCAGAGCAGCTCCTTGCTTTATCTGCATTACTGGGGGGAAAATATTGCACAGTATTTGTATTTGCATTTTATTAACATTTATGAATTGCTTATGCCTAGGCCCTAAGCGATATACGTGGCCAGTGCAGCCCCTCAGGAAATACCTGGAGGAGGCGCCATCCATGGTGATGTCTTTCTGATGGTTGGTCAGTCTCCATGATGCAGGTGGCTGCTGTTACATTGCTTACTCGTTCTTTAATGTATTTTGCCCTGATAAGCTTGTAGACAGCTCTTGGTATTCAAAAGGCCTATGCAATGTGTTACAGTCAGGGTTTTCCATTTGCATGACAATTAGGGCTTCTAATGGTCCCAACCCAATCTTCTCCAGGCTAGATGGAAGAACAAGAACATGATGTACCCTGCAAGGTCCTTGTCAGTACTTCCCTGGGTTATTCTGATGCAGTTGTAGATAAAGAAACTACAGAGGAAAGGCATCAGCTCCTACAGGCACATCTCTTCTATTCCATACCAGTGGCATTTATTTATTTAGAGATTTTTATATACCGGTATTAGTTGTGGACATCATATCGGTTTACATTAAACAAAATAAGCTTGGAAATTACATGATAACAGGGGAACAAAGAACTGGGAGGGGGTAACAAGGAGCAATTATGAAGAAAAGATAAACAAAAACAACTGGTACCTCAATACGAGGAATGCATACAACACCATGTAGTAAACATCATGTGGTAAAGTCTATTCTGGATAGGCTTGTTTGAATAGTAAAGTTTTTAATTTCTTTTTGAATTTGCTCACACAGGGTTCGAGGCGCAGGTTGGGTGGCAAGGTGTTCCATAGGGCAGGACCAGAAATCGAGAGGGCACGGTCGCATACAAAAGACAGGTGGGCTATTTTCAGTGAGGGCACAAGAAGGGTGCCTTTGTTGGCATTTCCGGTTGGGCGGGTGGACTGGGGAGCAGAGAAAGGAAGGACTAACCATTTAGAGTTGTGGACATGAATGGGTTTATGCACTATGGTCAAGGTTTTGTAGTGAATGCGGGAGGGGATGGGGAGCCAGTGTAGGTCTCTGAGGATGGGAGTGATGTGATCGTGTTTGCGGGAATTTGCGATGAGTCTTGCTGTGGCGTTTTGTAGCATTTGCAGTGGTTTTATCATGGAGTATGGGAACCCTAGGAGGAGAGCATTACAGTAATCAAGTTTGGAAGAGATGGTGGCTTGGATTACTGTGCGGAAGTCTTGGGTGTGTAGGAGAGGTCAAATTTTTTTAAGTACGTTGAGTTTGAAGAAGCCAGTTTTGAGTATAGAGTTGACAAAGTTCTTCATGCTTAATTGGTGATCAATGAGAACTCCAAGATCCCTCACAAATAGTTGCGCTGAAAGGGGGTTAGGTTTGGGGGTGTTGGACAGTAGGGGTGAGGGGGAAGAGTGGGGGGAGATAAGCAGGAGTTCCGTTTTGTTCGTATTGAGGGCAAGATGGAGGTTGGTGAGCAGGGCATTGATGGCTGTGAGGCAGTTTTCCCAGTGCTCTAGGGCGTCAGAAATGGAGTTGTGTATAGGGATGATGATCTGGACATCATCAGCGTAGAGAAAGAACTTAAGTTTGAGATCAGAGAGGAGTTGGCAGAGGGGGGTGAGGTAGACGTTGAAGAGGGTGGAGGAGAGTGATGAGCTTTGGGGGACTCCTTGTTGTAAGGGCTGTGGGTGGATGTGGAATAACCAATTTGAACGGAGAATTTTCTGTTTGAGAGGTAGGATTTAAACCAGGCCAAGGCAAGGCCTGAAATGCCGATGCTTTCTAGGCATAGCCAGAAATGAATTTTTTTGGGGGGCCCAAGGTTAACATGGGTGGGCAGATAACGTTTAACTCTAGACCCTACTATTTGCACTCTTATCAATAAATAATGCCTTAGAGTGCATCTGATGATGGATTTGTAAATAATTTCATCATGAGTGATGCTTTAAAATATTTAAATTCTATAATTTCAAGCACTTACCAGCATTAAAAATACCTTATTAATCTATATTAATTTATTTTATATTTATTGCAGTTTATAAATACAAATCATATAAAACGTAACAGAAGTTTAACAGAAACATCAGATCCAATTATGTAATAAAACAATTATAAATGTATTATTTTATGAATCCTCTTTAAAAAATTCAGAGAATATCATAACTACAGTAAAACAGTAATAATCATCATAAGAACAAGATTTGCAATAGGAGAAGAACAGAACTAGGACATGCAAAAACAATATATTCACATGCTGGTGTCACTTCAGTGACAGCAAAACAAACTCTCTCCAGTGCCAACACCTAGAACCTTCCCATGCCATATCATAATGGCAGTAACTCTCAGGACTCAAAACAGCAGCAACCTTACCTTAAAAAAGGCAGCAAAGGCAAACATTACACCAAGCCCTAGAACACTAGTACACTATGTGGTGGGCATACAGAATAAACGGAACTACTACAAATCCCTACTGAGAAATTACACACTAGCCAAAGTGTGTAATACAGAATAAGGGGACTACAAATTAGAAACAAACATACAAATAGATAAATCTGAAATGGAAAGCCCAAGAAACTAGTCTCAGCCTCTGTGAACACTGGAATACTGAAGAAACAGCAAAATACAAATATATAAGAAAGGTCCATTCCCAAAGATGGCATATTCCAATTGCTGAAAGTCAAAATTATTTTTTTTTACCTTTGTTGCCTGATCTTATTTTTTCTAATCGGTTGGTCCCAGTCTCTTTGTCCCCCTTGTCTATCTTTTCCTTTTCAAGGTCTCTTTTATTCTGTTTCTTCTCTCTCCTCTTCTTCTTTCCTTCCTCCTTCTTACACACAGAGATTCTCTCTCAAACACATGCTTTCTCTCACACAGGCTCCCATTTTTGCATGCTCTCTCTCTCACATACACACAGGCTCCCACTCTCATAAAATCTCTCTGACATGAGGCTCTCACTCACAGGTTCCCACTTCCTCACACTCTCTTACCCAGGCTCCCACTGGCACACACAGGTTCCCACTCTCACACGAAGGTTTCTACTCCCACACACACAGGTTCTCTTACATGCTCTCTCCCACATGCAGGCTTCTACTCCCATATGCTCTCTCACACCAACCGTGTCTTGCACCCACATGCTTTCTTTCATACATACACACACAGGCTTCTCACTCCCATGCTCTCTTTCATACAGAAAACAATTGCATCACAACTGGTTTTGTTCTGAAGGGGCATGGCTGACATTGCTTCAGTAATTCGAAACAAAAATTGTCCTAAGCACCAGCTCTTCCAGGCATCAGGAGAGCTCCTTCAGCAGCTGCTGTTTCACCTGAGGCTCTAGTCTAACAAGCTCCATATCATAAGAGGCAGGCTGAGCCATTTCACCGGGGGACTGTAGTCTTGCATTCCTTAGAGAAACTGGAACAAGTCCCAGCATGCACAGGGGTAAAACCATGACTGGCTCAGCCCGTCTTTATGACCTGGAGCGTCTTAGCAGCCCTAGTCTTGTCACTTTCTATGCTTGTGGGTAGTTTTCATGTGCAGCTATTACTGAATTGCAGCGGATCACTTATCGCTGTTGATCAAACAAAAGACTTCTTGACTCCTATCCCCAGGGAATAACCATTTAAAGAAAGTCCTTTCTATGGAAAACCATGAAGGTCTCTTTGTAATTTCACAGCTGTCTATACACACCACACACACACACACACACACACACGCACACAGAAAAAAGATCGGCACAGCCTGTGTGAGCGAAAGTCTTCTTTTCTTTGGCCCCGCCGGCCTGGTCTCCGGCTGCGCCGATCTTCTTTTCTTCGGCCACGTGATTAGCTAGACCGGCCCACCGGGGGAAGCCTGATCCCCCGATAGGCCAATCCGCCCCTGGTGCCGGTGGCTTTCAACCCCTACCATGTGACAGGGGGCTACTGGTGCCATTGGTTGGCCTCTGTCACATGGTAGGGGCTAAAGGTCACCGGCACCATTTTGAATAGTGGCAGCCGAGGTCCCGGGAGCAGCAGATCGCTCCTGGGCCCTCCGCTGGACCACCAGGGGGGCGTCAGGAGGGTGACACTGGGCAGGAGGCAGGGCGAGGCGGGGGCTGGCAGAATTTTGAAAGGGCACTTTTTGCCCTTTCAATATATGCCTATATATGCTTTATATATTTTATTGTAAACCGATGAAAAGCAAATAAATAAATACTCAATGCACAGAACTGAAACTATGATCTAACACAAAAACACAAGTTGTAAACATGCATTAGAGCAATGTTTCCCAACCCTCTCCTGGAGGCACACCTATCCATTCAGGTTTTTGGGCTTTCCATAACGAATATGCATGAGATAGACTTGCATGCAATGGAGACCCAGGGTATGCAAATCTCTATCATGCATATTCGTTATAGAAATCCCTGTAAGCAGGGAAGAGGATCCCCCATTCCAAGCCCTGAACCAGGACAATGGTAGTTATGCAGTTTAGGTCATTCTGAAAAATAGAAAACACCATGTAGCTCATGGCCTATGTAAGGTTACACAAAACCTAAAATCCATTTAATATTGTTAAACTTTCATCTGTGCAGCATACATTGGACCCATCAACAATGTGTGAGAGTTCAAAACATGCAAAAAATGGATACTAACTGGAGCTTGTAGTAGGATTTGCCAGCAGAAATCACCGGGGTTCCAATACTGGTCCAGTTGGATAAAAGGGCAGCAGGGGCAGTAGGAGAGGGTGGTCATGGCTGGAGCTATGGCTATGTTTGGTTTCAGTCAAGTAATGAGCATGCTGCTAAGGTGGTGCATTACAGCCATTTAAAAGCACCTTGTCAGTGTGCTTGTTTGGCACAGCTGAAAGAAGTCCTCCGCCTCTCTGCAAGAATGACTAGCAACCTATTGGAAAGAGGCAGAATGAGTAAGGGGCAGCACTTACTATTCTATCACCAGATGTGCTTATTTCTATGTACATACCGTAGCATGATATTTACTTATATGCCTGTACAGAGCTGAGACAGTGGGAGGTGAGCAGGGCTTTCTTGCCTTCTATGTCCCTTTCCTAATTTGGTGATGACTGTGATGGACAAGCTGATGAGGTCCTGGCAAGATGGCATCTATGAGGGCATGACTGCTGGGGTTGTTGTCTGAGGAGTTTTACAGAGTAGGTGATGCACAGCTGGGAGCCTTTCTGTGGTGCCGATGAGGCTCCATTTCATACTGGGCCCTATCTTTTCTGACCCGTGTTGAATAATGTGAGGTATGAGGCCAGGATACAACAGCAGGGGTTAAATAGTGAAAGCTCTATGCAACGGAACGGCGTGCACTGCCATAGTACTGCCAGTTCTGTAGCTGGTTAGAACAGCTGTCATTGCATGAAGTAGAAAATTGGGATTTCTTATGGTATGAACCAAAGACCTTTCATGTCAGCAGTTGTTTATTCTTTGTAGCTAGCAACATCATGGTTACTTTTTTTTTTTAATGCTTTTTTTTTTTTCTTACACTCCTCAGAAGTATGGGGGACCCCTCTGAGAGAGCATCTGTAGTATATGCTTAAGAGACATGGTGGGCTGGGAAACACCTAGTGGGGGAAAAAAAAGCTCAGAGTATATCTTGGCATCCTCAAGGGCAGTGTGTGACGGAGAGAAAAAGAAAAGAAAAAGGGGACTAGAAGTTGGCGTGAAGAATAAAGCACTTGTGCAAAGACTGAAAGGGAATGTGCCTATTAAGCTGCCAATTTGGAACAGGTGACATCTATCTAACTTCCTCGCTAGGCAACTTAGTACCCCTGAGGAGGTTCATGCAGAGTTCATAAGGGGAATCCCTCTTCTAGAGGATTTTTTCCTGGATCAGCTCCCAGATGTGTGAGTAATTGACCATTTTCTCACCAGTGGTAGAAAGAGGAGTGACAGTTTGATCCAAGGAAAGGAGCTGGGTCAAAGAGGAAGTTTGGCTACCGAAGAGAGATCGTCAGCTCATGGAGACATGGGTGGAATGCTGGAATTTCCCTAATATTTCTATGGGAACAAAGGAAAAACTAGTATAGTCTAATGCCAAACAATGACTTATGGAAGTTGAGTTAAAGGATCTCTTCTAAAGAGGACTGATCCATTTGTCACAGAGTGAACTGGATTAGTAGTATTGTGGGTTTTAGCTTCCCAATGTGAGAGACAGGAATGGTGAATCCCCAAAGTATATTAACCCAATGTTTCCTTTTTAGGGACAACTCTTTTTAGTTATCCTTTCTAGGGGCAGCATGTCCCTATGCTTGTTCCCTTTTTGTTTAGTTTCCTTAGGAAATGATTCTTGGGCCTATAAGGATGAGGCCTTGGTCTGGAAAAGTAGAAAGGATGTCTTTGCCTAACTTTAGGCTGTTTTTTTTCTGGGAACCTTTTTTGCTTTCCAGAGAAGGGCATTTTCCCACACGTCCTTTCTCTATTTTGGTTTTCCCTTTTTCTAAGGATTTTATTTTTACCACCAGGTTCTCAGTATATACCGTCTAGAGGAGTGGCGTCTCTCAATCAGAAAGCATGGGTGGACTATTGTAAGTTCTAATGTAGGAATGGACCCGGATTCATTCCTGGAGAGTAGGAGGAAGATCTGTGGCACCCATCCGGT
This sequence comes from Rhinatrema bivittatum, assembly GCF_901001135.1. NCBI lineage: Eukaryota > Metazoa > Chordata > Amphibia > Gymnophiona > Rhinatrematidae > Rhinatrema > Rhinatrema bivittatum. The sequence continues at coordinate 513,245,636 of NC_042616.1, forward strand.
GTTAACCACATCTACACTGTCAGGAGGTTGATGAGAGGAGCATGGAGATAGCTTCTCAATACCAATAGGGAAATAAGGAGAAGGAGAAAGAACTCTAAACAACTGGATTAAAGATATGAGGAATGGTACTGTACTTACATGCATCTAAATTGGGAAAATATCATCCTATCCACCAAATTCTTGGAGGAAGCTCCAAAACTACCCCATTAATGGAATGGATCAGGAATGAGATTATATCAATTGACATCAGTAATAGACTAAATAAAATTGGAATCTTAAAGTCACAAATTTATTGAGAAGAGCCGAAGCTGTAAAAACGGATTGCAAGTAACAGGTACTTGTAACTGAACAATTTATTCAATTTTCCATAGTTAAGTTGGAAACCACCAGTTGCTTCCAGTGTGATTAATACTGCGATTTTCAACAATATGTTTGTTACTGCTGTGCTGCATTCAAAAGACTTTCATGTTGAATTAACTATGAAACAAAGTTCAGGACCTAGGATGTAATCTCCACCCCCCCCTCCCAACAGGGAACCTTGGATTTCAGAGAGATTTAATATCAAGAAAGGAAAGTTACATTTTTAAGTCCAGAACTTGATTGATTTATCTCCTTTTAATAATTGTTTGGATAGGGTTGCGGATTGGTTTTCTAATCATAATCTTCAGGTGACTCCATCTAAATCAGAGGCAGTTTGCTTTACTATTAGATCTACTGCCCTAGCTGTGGCTCCCATCATGTTAGGTATACCTCTTCTAATAAAACCTATGGTGATTTCATTAGGTGTTCAGTTAGATTCTGCTCTTTCTATGACAAATTTTATCTCAGCAATCATACAAAAATCTTTTTGTTCTTTGAGGTATATTAGGAAGATTCAATCATTATTAGAGGTTAAAGATCTTAAGTCCCTGGTACATGCATTTGTGATTTCAAAGCTGGATTATTGTAATTCTTGTTACGATTCGTGGACCCACGTGATAGTCTTAACAGCCTACCTGAGTTAGGGCCACACTGAGGTTCAGCCAAGGTGGCCAGACATAGTAGTCCGGGTCGGAGGCAGGCGGCAGACAAGCAATCCAATAGTCAGCCCAGGTCAGACGCAGGCAGCGAATAAACAATTCAAGGGCAATTCAAGTCTCAGGAAAAGAGCAGAATCCACATGAAAAGCACCAGCACAAGCAAGCCTATAGCTGCGGCATTGCTGGTGCTGAAACGCCGGTTTAAATAGTCATTTTTGCCGCGCTGGCGCAGGGCCCTTCGGGAGGCATCAGCATGAGGAGAGGAGTCTCACTGAGCTGATTCTGGCGCACGGCCATGATGCCAGCGGGGAGTGAGCGCAACATGTCGGGAGGAATCTCCTACCAGCGAGGTACGGGTCTGCGCCACAACAATTCTTTGTTACTTGGGGTTCCTAATTCACAATTAAAATGTCTCCAGTTGTTACAGAATACCACAGTACAATTGATCTTTGGACTGCACAATTATTTATTTATTTATTTTATTTATTTAAAGTTTTTCCTGAACGACATTCGTTGGGTACATCACATCGGTTTACATGTAACATAAAAGCAGCGTATGAGCTTTACAAAAAACTCTTTTCAAAACGAAATAACATAATAACATATGACCATTTATCACCTGTCTTGAGACAGTTGCACTGATTATACGTTTCTTACAAGATTCAATTTAAAGTTTCAAGTCTTGACTTTCAAACTCTCAATGGGTCTTCCATCTTATTTTTGTAAAATGTTAGTCCCCTATATTCCATCTCATTCCTTATGGTCATCTCAAGCAGGATTTCCTCATGTTTCTTCTTTTTTGATAATTCGTTTACATTCCACTAGAAAAATCACATTTAGTTATCAAGCACAGTTTCTATGGAACTCCTTACTACTTGACATTCGCACTATTTCTGATTATTTAAAGTTTAGGAAAGCACTTAAGACCTGGTTTTTCAATAAGGCATTTGATAATATTTAAGCTACTTTCGTAGAGTGGATGATTGTAATTTGGTGATGCTGTAATATTGCTGAGTATGTTGTATTTTTTTCTGTTGATTTAATTTTTGATTATGTATTGTTAGTTTTAATTATTTTATTTATTTTATGTTGTATGAAGTTTAATTTTCTTTATATTGTACTACCACTTGGCTAATGTGTTTTACAAGCAATTTATAAAGTTTTGGTACATGAAATGAAATGAAAGGTGTGGACTTTGGGTCCTGAGATGGGATGCTAGCCCAGGGATTACATATAGATGTAAAGAACTGTATTCATTGACTGTTTCCTATAGAGTACACTCCATATATAAATTTTCATGTAAATAAAGTCAAATAAGTGATTAACCACATCAGAAGCATTGTTTGCATTTATTCTACATCCCAAGAAAGGAGTTTGTAGGCTGCCTGAGAGTGAATGGTTTTCCCTGTCAGTGAGTGAAGTTTGAGCCATGGTACACGACACCATCTGATTGACCACTTGATTATAAAACTCTAAACCCGATCAAGACAATTCCCTTGATACCACAGTTGCGTTCTGTTTATATATCTAGCTGCTGTTTCTTTCCATATTATATCCTACAGGGCCTGGCTGTTGCGTTCAGCAGAGCATGGACTGACCCCGCAAACTGCCACCCTCACCTTCCAGGCCGGGCCTCGGTTCCAGCGGGACACTCACGCAGCGGGAAGCCTCTCTCTTCCGCACTGGGCCCCACACAGGGCCGGTATAAGGGGATTAGGCACCCTAGGCACCTTCTGACTTGCGCCACCCCCCTCAGCTCCTCAGGACACTACTTCCTTGCTTTGGCAACAGGTCTCCCTACTTATTAGTAGTGCGAGTTGCTCCAGCATTCTGCATCTTCAGCTTCTGTGGTCCTTGTCCTCATCTTCAGTTCCAGCATCTTTGTCTTCAGTTCCTGTGGTTCTCGTCCTCTTCTTCAGTTCCAGTGTCCTTGTCTTCAGTTATCTTCATTTCCTTGATACCCGCCAGTCCCTCTCCTTGTCCTCCTGCCCTGCCTATCTGCCCTTTTTTCCCCTTTAAATGAATAGCCAGTGTTGACCGTGGCCTGACTTCTGATTCTCTGGACTGGTGCCTGCCACTGACCACTGCCCGTCCCTGGATACTTCTGACTGCCGCCTACCACCGACCACTGCCTGCTACTGGACTCTTCTGGTCTACGTCCACTCCGATCTAGCCTATGTCCACTCCTGCTGGCCTAGGCACCCAAAGGCTCAACCCGAGGGAAACGTGGGCTGGTAAATGCGAAGCTCCAGATGGGCCTCTGCCTCATCCGGGTCTGCCTGCTGACGGTGGGGACCTGCAGGGCTTCTCCCTGCAGGTTGCGTCAATTCCACCTCGGCCTAAGGGTCCACTAATTCAATGCTGGCCAAATAAGTGTTTGAAAGAATATATAAATGAAGTGGTGTGACTGAAGAGTGGGCAAGTATTTTTGCTTTTTGTCCTTAGTTTATACTGACATCATTTTTTGAGCATGCTCCACATGTTTGCTCCTTTTTCTATAGGGGACTAATGTTACCAGAGTGACTTTGTATGTCTAGGAAGTGATGAGAATCATGCATATTTTATTGAGATATGTAATACATTCGAAGGCTTGGAGCCAGGTTGTCTCTAAATGCTCCATTCTTTGGTTATCAATGGCCTATTTATGGTTATTCAGATTCCCGAGGCCCATTTATAATGTTTTATACTTTCAAAATTACAGAATTTTGGAAAGAGTTATTTAAAGGGTGTCTGCCTATCCACATGTCCATTCATCTGGGGGCCACAATAACTCTCCAAAGAAGGGACTGAAAGTTGCCAAATTTGGCATGCAGGAAGAAAATGGGATTATCTCAGGTATGAAATTTTAGAAAATTGGAACCACCCCAAACAATTCTCATTACTTTACTATGGGAGGCAGCTAGAGGCTGTGGAATGTTGGTGAATGCTCCATTTCAAAACCATCCATATTCCTCCAGCAACTTGGCACAGAGAAAGACAGGCAGACAAACAGGGAAAAATGAAGCAGCCACACAGCCACAACTCCTACACCCTCACACACCCCTGTACATATCCATCCCATATATACCTCCCCACATATACCCTGTACAATCCTCTCACACTTCCCCAACACAAAACTCCAACACAACATCTCATACATAGTCCCCCACCCCTCTACATCCATACACATACACACCCACACCCATCTCCACACACCATCTACATTCTCTCACATAAAATTCTCCCATCCCCTACACATAACCCTTCCCTGTATATGCCTTCACACTCCTCACATGTAGGAAGGGCTGTTCTGGAATGGAGAGAGCACTAACTGCCAGCATAGACCCACGCTTCATGTTGGAAATAGTTTGAAGACCTGACCTCTGTTCTCATCAAGTTCTAATATTCTGGTCAGAGAGCCTAGCTATTAAAAAGTCAAGAGTTTGGTTCAGCAGAGACTGGATGACTTTTTGTAGCATGGTCTGTGCAGTGAAGAGATGACCTTCATTGTCGTGTCTAGCATGGGAGAGGCTGACCCAGCTACAGAAGAGGTATCTCTGTCCCCTCCAGACTCAGTCCTGCTGACCTTTCATAGGCAGCATCCAGATCCTGAGGCCAGCCCATCGCTGAGTGATGATGCCAAGAGATGGGTTGTGGGAATTGATGATAGTACTGCTGGGATAGTAGTGGCTTCAGTGGGTGAGAGGAGGCCTGGAAGTTCAACGCCTTCATTCTCTTAGTTGTTGCAGGTAGGAGATGGTCCTGCAGAAGGTATTGGCTTTGCTGGCTCTTCCATTCAAGATTGTGAGTCTGTTACCCCCCCTCCTCCCACTGTTGTTACATTGGATACTAACTGGGCCATATTAGTGAAATTGGACATTTCTATAAATGCCTCCTCAAAGGATATCTCTACCTTGGTTGAATGTGTTTGAATGCTGGCTGGGATTCAAGAAGCCGATTCTAAAGAATTTAGAGAGAAATTTGTTGAAATAAATTGTGAATTCAGGGAAGTTAAAGCTGTGAATGTCTCTTTGGTAAAGAATATGTTGATTACCCATAGGTGAACTGAGCAGATAGAAGATCAAGCAGGGCAATTGAATTTGTGATTTATAAACTTCCCTAAATCATCTGGGTGCTTTCCTCTGGAAATTATTTAAAGTTACTTTATTGACATTATTTCAATACTGCCTGAAGCTATTCCTTCTATGAATAAGGTGTATTATCTTCCTATGAAGAAGTGGGCAATATGGAATGGAGTAAGACAGTTTGAACCTTACAGATATTTTGGAAAGATCAGAATATGAAGGACTTAGTAGTGCAACATAATGCACTTCTTTTGCTTTTAGGCAAGATCTTGGTATGGTCTTGTGTTTATAATTCCAGAAACTGTCAGAAAACTTTGAGGCAACATATTTGGATTTTTCCTGATGTAACTAAATTATTCTTACCTATCCAGTATGTCTTCAGAACTGATTAGGTGTATCATGGAAAAGTCACCCAGTATCTAATACTCAAATCCAGACCACCTGGGCTCTGCTCCCAGTATCTTGTAGCAGCAAGTGGTGGCTCTTAAACTTGCAGGAGTATCTTTGAGTACATGTGTAGACAAGCATGCCTCTCCTTCCTAGCTACAGCATGAGCCCCAGAGTATAGGAATTAATGGGCAGCATGCAGGGCATGGATAGTGGAGGAGCAGTGTGCAATGTGTGCTGTACACGCATTGCATACAGCTCCTCCTCATTTTCTCCTTCTTGAGCCTCCTCCTTTTGAGTCCTTCCAGTCTCTATCCTTCCCCAGGCTGAGTAAGATGGGGAGAGCATGCACTAAGCACTGGATGGGACCCACCTAATATTTGGATCAGCAGCAGTGGAGGAGTTCTGGAAGTCACATGGTAACTGAGAAATCTGAATACCCCTTCTTCCTTTGTTTAAAAATTTGGAGGTTAGACTGTGCGGCTTTCAGTCCTTCCTTAGCCCTTCTTTTGCTATATGAGTCCTCTCTATGCCCACCGAAGTTGGTGTGCCACACCACATTTTTGTTAATGTAGGTGTGCTTTGGGCTCGAAGAGTTTGGGAAACACTGAACTAAATCAACTCAAGAAAAAAAAAATTGTTTTTGTCTAAATGCCAGGAGACTAAGTGTCTGGGTGCTTCTTTCCTCCTACATTATCCTTGTAAATGTTTAGATGCTTATGCCCAAGTTAATTATATATTTTTTTTGCCCCTGAACAACTGAAACCTTTCTTGAACATAAAGAAACTAAATGGGCCCATAGCAATGGGCAGTGAACACTGTTCCCTCTAAGCTGTGCGTGGGTGCACGCCCACAGATCGTGAACTCTGCGCGCACTGCAAAACACAGTGCACACAAGAAATTTCAGTTTTATTTGCATTATACTGGTTCATAATGCACTAATATGAACTCTGTTTTATAAAAAGTTGCACAAAAGAAAATGTTTTGCACACACAACCTTTCAATTATAAAAAGTTGCACAAAAGAAAATGTTTTGCACACACAACCTTTCAAAAATTAGAAGGAACATTGGCAGTGACGGGAATGGTTGACTGAAATTGTTGCCTAGGCTTGACTTTTCATTGTGTCTTTTTTTTTTCTTCTTGAATTGTCTACCAATAGGATCTTTTTTTTTTTTCTCCTCTTCTTCGTCTTAATAGTGGGCTGTATATTGGAATACTATTTGTGTATCATCTTGTTCTATTATTTTTTCATTATTGAAATATTGCTTGCAATCTCAATATTTCTGTTTAACAAGATTGTAAAGTTCTATAAATAAAAAGTTTAAAAAGTGTCACGATTTCTTCATCCAATGACAAAAATCTACATGATATAAATGAAATTTCTCAAGTGAATTGTCAAAGAATGTGAGGGGTAGAACAGTATATAATGTAAGAACCCTTCCATACCCATCTACAGCTCTTTTTCGGAAAGTATTCCCACAACTATGCTGCTTCTTGCTTTCCCCACTTGTTTTCAGTCTCAGGATAACATTTAAATTATTCGCCAGCCCTCCTGAATTGCTCTCCACCATGGGCTCCTCCTCGGCCTTAAACTGGGTATATCAATCTCATAAAGAATAAACTATATTAAGGCAATAAAGGGAGGAGCCTGAGGTATAAGACCAAATCAGGTATCAATAAAATAGACTCATAGTTTGAAGACTAACTATAGGGCTGCTCTAAATACTGCATGTTAAATTTTGAGCAATTAGGATTTTGGTGCCTGTTTATGTTGAGGATTACCTCTTGTGGTGTTGTTCTTTCTTAGTCTTATCTTTATTCTGATTGGTTAACTTAATTAAAAATAAATTGTACTATGTATATGTACATTACATAAGAACACAAGAAATGCCATGATGGGTCAAACCAAAGTCCAATGAGCCCAGCATCTTGCCTCAGGCAGTGGCCAGCTCAGGTCCCAATTACCTGGCAGAGCCCAAAGTAGGTATTTTTCTAGTTACATACTCCCAGGGATAACAATAGATTTCTTTATTGCCTGGCTAACAATATTTTATGGACTTTTCCTCCAGGAACTTGTCCATACCCCTTTTATATCTTGCTATGTTTGTCGCCTTGACCACACATTCCACAGCTTAATTGTGCACTGAGTGAAAAAGTGCTTTCTCTGATCTTCAAAGTGAACTCCATTTATTACTGCCCTCTGTTGTCTATTACTCAACCAGTTTCTAACCTGGTCAGTTTCCTTCAAGCCTGCCCCTATTTATGAAATTTCTATGTGGAACAATGTCAAAAGCTTTACTAAAATCCAGATATAACCATACCTGGGAACTCTCCGGATTTGGTCCGGAAACTCCGGAATTCTAAAAGAGTTACCGGGTCTCCGGGCCAATACCGGAAATCTCTGGGTGCTACAGCAAAACCAATCTGCTTGGACCCAGAAAAAAGAAAGGAACATCATTGGTCTTGCGCTGCTGAAAAAGGAGGAAATAGACAGTGATTTCTACCATCTCCGAACCTTTTTAACTCTTACCTTCACTTCCTTGTGACACCACCTGCTCCTGCACAGCCTGTTTCCTGTATCCAGCCACTTGCCCGCCCCATGCTGTTTGCCTTGGCCAATTGACATTGCGATTTCCTGCCCGTGCATCAAACGAGGAGTAAGAAACAGGCAGCGTCCACTTCCGCAGCACAGTAGGAGAAGGAAGAGGCTGCTGCTGCTCCAGGAGCCCAAGTTAGAGTCTGCTGTTACTAGTGTGTTTTGAAAGGGAGGGAGAGAGAATGAATGAGCATGTCTGTGAGAGTGAGTGATTGTGAATTTGTGTAGGAAAAAGAGATCTGAGAGTGTATGTAGGTGAGTAGGAGAGAACTGAGTGCAAGTGAGCATGGGTGTGAAAATGAGTGGGCATGTGGGTATGGAAGAGGGAGAGCCGTGAGTGAGTGTGTGTGTGTTGGTGGGAGAATGGCAGAAGTAAAGCTGTAAATGGACATGTGAGAATGTGAGAGAATGAGCAATGAAAGTAAGTGTGAACATGTAAGAGTGTTTATGAGAGCAAATTTGTGAGCATCCGGTCCCACTGTGCAGTTGCCCTCCCACCGTTTCCCCCCCCCTCGGCTAATCCATGGTAATCTCAGGGTGACTGGAAGTCAAACGTTCCCAGGTATGGATATAACACATCCAGTGCTTATCTCAATCTACTTCTTTGGTCACCCAAATCAAAGAAATAGATCAGATTTATTTGATGTAATCTCCTAAAAAAAAAAAACATACTGCCATGAATTCTGAAAACCTACTAACTACATTTAAGGTACTCCACTATCCTCTCCATTATTAGTTATCCAATTAATTTACCCACCACTTAGTTCAGAATAACTGGTCTATAGTTATCAACCTCCTCTCTCTTTCTTTGTTTGCTTTTTTTTTTTTTTTATAAGAATGGCATCTTTCCCTCTCCAGTCCTCTGGAACTATTCTTGTCTTCAAAACAATTGAACGGAACAGCTAGTTGAAGCCAATTGTGACCTCAGTTCATTGTGTTTTGTTTAACTATTCAAATGTAGTAAAAGTTTTGAAAGAGAGACCCAACTACTACTATCACAATTTATCATTTCTAGAGCGCTACTAGATATACATAGAGATACCCATGTTTAAACATTAGTCTTTTTTTACACTTGATTAATGAAAGATGTGTCATTGTACTGTATCTGGATCATTTTTCTTTAGTAACTGGTGAGTGTAGACATGGAAAAACTTAGTTTTGTCTTTACAGTGGCTCATGTTTACATTTGCACTGATGTGAGATTTTTAACTGAGGTATTTAATGGAACAGAATTGTGAATCGGAGTCCAAGGATGATTATCATCATCTGTTCTAGGCTCCATAATGTAGCTTTTATTAATAGGGAAATTAATATGACAACTGTGGCACGGTAAATGAATGGTCAAGGCTTCATTGAGTACTTTCATTTACAGTGCACATGAAATCATAGCAAATCTGCTCACCTGCAGCAGTAATCACAATAACAATCACCACTCACATACAGGATTCACCTTAGGTCAGCAATGTATACAGGAGCTATCTTCTCCTGGAGACCTCTGCCTGGTTTGCTGATCCCAGCTGGATCCTATGCACTGGACTCTTCCTGCCCAGTAAGGTCCCATTCACAGAGTTCTCTCCCTTTGTGGGGATTTAAGGCGGAGCAGGCTAAGGAGGGTAGTAAGGCCATTCCTTCACACAGTTTATTTAGCATCGAGACCATGCACAGCATGATGAGCATGTCATGGCATGGTAACCACTCAAGAATGTGGCTTTCCAAGCAGGATCTTAAGCTGCACTGAATTCTAGTTAATGTGATTTTTGTAGAGGCTGGCAGTGCAGGAGCAGAACATTTTGGATTGTTTCCTTTTGAGCATATTTATTTATTATTTATTTATTTATTTAACATTTTTATATACCGAGGTTCTAGAGACAGTCTAAGATATTTGTGCAACATAAGTGCTGATTTTGGGCTGCATATTTGGTGGTGATAAAGAAGAAGCATGAGAAGGGATGAATTCTGCATCCCAGGATCCTCAGTAGATATTTTCTCCGGAGAAGGTGAATAAGTGTACTTGCCTTGAAATCTGAAATAGCTTTGAAAGTTTTCAGACTTTTATTTATGAATTTCTGCTAAACATTTTGGGGTTATGCGCGTAACCCCGAAAACCCACTCCTGCGCGCGCCGAGCCTATTTTGCATAGGCCCGGCGAAGCGCGCAAGCCCCAGGACGTGTGTAAGTCCCCGGGGCTTGAAAAATGGGTGGGGTGTGGGCGGGGCATGGGCGTGGCAACCTACGCCTGCCCAGAGGCAGGCATAAATAAATAAAAAATAAAGGTGGGGGGGGGGATTTAGGTAGGGCTGAGGGGCAGGTTAGATAGGGGAAGGTGGGGAGGGCTGGAAGGAAAGGTCCCTCCGAGGCCCGCTCCGATTTCGGGGCTCCCCCTAGGGCTTGGCGCGCTAAAGGTGCACAAGTGTGCACCCTCTTGTGTGCACCGACCCTGGATTTTATAACATGCGTGCATGTTATAAAATCGGGCATAGATTTGTGTGGGCCGGGTTGCGCGTAGGTACAAATATCTGGCCCTTTAGCTTTGCTTAAACCAAGTTTGAGGTTATTCAGATAAAAAAGAGCTAAAACAATGAAGCTCCAAACATTTTTACTTCTTCAAAATAATTGTTTGACTTACAGAAAAAAACATGTGAATACTTTAAAATTTGTATAGATTTTTTTTCTTTGAAAAATGAAATTTAAACTTGACCACTACAGAAAACCATTGTCAAGTAATAAAAAAGTCACATTTATGTCAGAGACGTATTAGATTTATGCCACTGTCCAAATCTGATGTCTTGTATAGATTAAATTATAGCTATGAGATCAGATCTGGTGTGAGGCATGTGTAATTTGCAAATTCATAAGGGGCATAGTACAGATTGGGCACTGATTTCGGAGAAACAGCATGGTCTCCACAAGTCACCTGGAGTTTCCTCAGGGTGTAGATTTAAAATTTTTTTTTTCTTTCCTACTGCTTCTACTTTAATGTCATTGAAAGTTTTTCTTTACAGATCTTGCTTATGGGCAAAGCCTATTGATCAGAGCCCAGGTGTATGTGGAGGACATGCTGAATAGTGGAGCACTTGGGCAGGGTGAGCTGTCAGACAACCTTGAATGGTTGTGGAGCAAAACTCTAAGCAGAAGAGAGACAAGACAAATGATGTAGACTTCATGGGTAGATCAGTTACCTAAAGTCTTACTCTATTCTGTGCCTCCGCTTCTTAAGTCTGTCTGCTGACAATGCAGAGATTAAAGCCCAGCATTTTAAGCTAGGCTTAGAATTCCTGAACCAGCTTCTGCAGATTAACTTAACTGAAAAAAATATAAATAAAAGTAAAGCTTTGAAGACTAGAAAGATGAGGGGAACCTTAACATGGAGAATAAGTAAGCCACCCTCCCATAAACATAACACAGTTTCCTTATTCTTTGTCTGTCTTGTTTACTGTTGCTTACAGCGTACATTGTATGCTTGATCAAAATGTCCCACATTGTAGTATATCTGCGGAACTCTGGTAATACAAAAGGCTTGAGAGTGATATAGGAGGAAGAAATTCTAGCTCTGTAATTTATTTTATTCTTTTGAAAAGTAGTAGTCTACTATGAGTTGAAAGAACTCCTGGAACATACTTTCAAACAAATGTCTTTGGCAAGTTTATATTATTTTCTTGAAGTGTTCTTTAGTAACAGGTAGGGTTCTTGTTTGGCTGCAAGGCAATTACTTTTATTATTTGTTTATTGGTTGATTAAATTAGGCCTTGCCGTATCTTCCTACTGCTTTGGGCTTCCAGTTCAGTCTGAACTGGCCTCTATCGGGCCAGGAGCCTTCATTTGCAATCACCCAGGCTTTCCTCCCATTTTGATATCCCCTTCCTAATTCAACCTAGCCCAGTCATTGCAGTGACAGTCCTGGGTCAGAGACCTTGCACCAGGGGCTCCCTTTAGAACCCTCCATTCATGGGCTATAAGTGCTCGTATTGTGCAATGTTGACTGAGATGCCCTCCCCAAGGGGCTATGAATGCTACCTCCACAGGTTCTCCAGTCCTAGCCCATGCAGGGAGCACAGTCTTGTTCCAGAACCCAGGTCCTTTGCATGGCAGTGTGTCATGCTCTGCTGACTAAATAAATTATCAAAATATTGTTTATTGCAAATAACTGCGGTTGCATTAATAAAGTAGGGTCTAGGGAGCGAAAATTTATTTATTGCTTCTTTAGAGAGAATGTAATTTTTAAACACAAATAATCAGGACATTTAAATACCTCAGGTGTACAAATAAACATTGCACAGTGTGCAAGCAACTTTTAGTTGATTAGAAGATATGCAACAAGTTGCCATGATATGATGCCAGAAGATGATAGACTCAGGAGCAACACAGACTAGTAAGTCACTAAGATTTATGCTCCTACCAATAGAGAATATACAGTGGTTGTCAGAGTAGGGAATTGATTGAACCATTCGCTATGGCATTCACCTCTAGAAGAGGCCACAATGGTATAGTCCTGATAGGTAATCAGCGCTCAAGAAGAATATTATGGTCAGAAGGAAGGAGAAGGGATCTCCAAGCTCCAGCAGAGGATGCAGGTGGCCACAAAGTCAGTGCCTGTGGTGATGCTTCTGGCACTAGACTAAGTAGCTGTTACATAAGATTTGAGACAAATGTCCATCAAGCCCAGAATCCTGTTTCCAACAGTAGCCAATCCAGAACACTAGATCCTGGCAGGAAACCAAAAGGTAGAGGCATTTCATGCTGCTTATCCCTAGGATAAGCAGTGGATTTCCCCGAGACCTCCTTAATAATGGGATCCAGCAGTGGAGTGGAGAGTATACTCGTTCTGAGGGAGTAAACCTCTCACTGTGGGTCTGTCTTTTAGGGGGGTAATTTTCAAGGAACTGTGTGTGTCAGTGTTTTACGCACAAATGTGACCTTTTACAAAGTTGCCCACCCAATATGTGGATAGAATTTACGTACATATGTCATGTTTGTATGTACATTTATCTGTAGTGAGCAGAGGCATTCCTGTGGGCTGCAAGTAGGGGCACGGGTTTGAACTTGTATGCATACTTTTGGATTTTAAAAAGTACGGAGATAATTTTCAAAAGAGTTATGCAAGTAGATATAACATACTATTGTAGCAATTTTCAAAAGCCCATTTATATGCATAAAGTGCACTTATGCGAGAAAAACTTATTGACAATTTCAATGGCATACAGTATAGCAATTTTCAAAAGTCCACTTATGTGCATAAAGCACGTTTACACACCAGTTATATGTGTGTAAATCCTTTTGAAAATTATTCTCGTCATGCGTAAAATTTCAGGAAAAATTTGTGTGCATCAAATAGGTGTAACTTATGCAGGATAAATTTGGTGGGATAATTTTCAAAGTGGACTTATGCATGTAAGTTCGCCTTGGAAACTGTGTAACTTATGTGTGCATTTATGGTACAATTTATGTGGGCTGTATGAAAGTTACCCTCTCAGAGGGGAAAGAGGATTCTGATCTGAGATCCCTCAGTGAACGAAGACCTTTGCAGGAGTGATGAGAGGCGTGGGTCAGGTGCCTATCCAGCAGTGCCCAGCCAGGTAGAAAGGAGGAGAGCTATGTAACTGATCTTCTGGTCCAGAAAGGAGAGAGAGGAGAGGTTCAAGCATTTAGAGAAAAAGGGGTCTTTGGGAGAGTGAGTGAGCCTAGAACCAGTCCAAAGGGAGCCTAAAGTCCAGAAGGGAAGTGAGGGTGTCCCAGGAGTACGTGTAAGCCAGGATCAGAAATTTCTGTTCTGCTTGACTACTTGAAACTGTAGCAAAGATTTACAAATGCCAATATCTTACTTTGAAGAAGCTTCCCAGTACGGACTGTTTTTGGGTGTTTTGTGACACCAGTATTGTGACAGTGTCTCCTTGGGCTCCTCCCCCTTTATTCCCCCCACTGGAAGATCCTTGCCAAGAGCTCAGAAGTGAGACAGAACCAAGCCCTAGTACTCAGTGGTGCCCACCTATTATAGAGGTGTAACCGGGGGGCTACAAATAGAGCAAAAATGGCATCAAAATTCAAAATGGCTTTGGACAGAAACCCATTAAAGTTGAGAAAGCAATACTAGAGCTGGAGATGAAGTGTGTGTGAGGGCATGGGTCTGCGATATTGTGGTACTTGAAGAAAACGGGATATCTGGATGTACCCAGTGTCCTGTAGCTTTTGCAAGTTTTTTTTTCTTCATTTCTATGACTACTGAGCTCTGTCTAGCTAATATTATTAAGCAAAGGTTGTAGTTATTTTGAAGGTTTCTTGAAAGCACAATATTATTTTGCCTAGCAGCAACTTGTGTGTGTGTGTTGTGTTTTTGGTGGCCTCGTTGATTAGGGGATGAGACTTTTACTGGATGAAAATATGTATTTATTTTGAACTGTAGGAAATAAAGATGGCAGAACTGACCTCACCAATGAAGAAACATGCACAAATTTTAGCACAGTATTTGTCTGGACATGAAGAGGTTAAGTGAGTTCCCTATTTTTATATATAGCATTAAAGGCCCAAGCAAGAAAGCTTATGCTAAAACATTTTTAGTGTGCAAGCCAGCAAAAATGTAACATTCATGCTAAAATGCCTCTTAACGGGCAATGCAAAATATTTTTGCATTGCCCGTTAAGAGGCAATGCAAAAATGTAGATACGATGTAGATAGTAAAATATTTCCTCAGTAGCACGTCCACATTATTAGCATGCACTGTAACCGAAAACACTATACCATCCAAGTGTAACACAGTGGACACTAAACTGCACATGCTCAGTTCTTTCTCATAATGCTCTACTGAGCTTTCAAGAAACCACCAAATAACTAAAACCTTTGCTTAAAAAATATTAGCTGGACAAAGCTCATTAGTGATAGAAATAAAGACACAAACTTGCAGCCACCTTATTAGGAAGAGGGGTCCATCCAGGTAGCGTTTATCCAGTTAAGTTAGCCAGACAAGTGGCTTCATCCCGGAACACTCCGGTTATGTTTTTCAGAAAGGAGGAATAGCCTAGTGGTTAGAGCAGTGGACTATGAACCAAGAGACCAGGGTTCAAGTCCTGCTGTTGCTCCTTGTGACCTTGGGCAAGTCACTTTACCCTCCATTGTCTCAGGTACAAACTTAGATTGTAAGCCCTTGGGGATAGAAAAATACCTAATGTAAACCGGTGTGATATCTCAATTGAGATCAAATGCCAGTATATAAAAATAATAAATAAAGTGCTTGTAAGCATTTTTCCATCTTTTACATACTGTTATGCCAGATGCTGTTAGTATGTCAAATGTCAGCACATTTGGTATGGGAATATTTGAGAATGATGCAGGCAAAATAAAAGTATAAAATTTATTCAACCTGAACATTTTTTTAATAAGTTCTTTGTGCTTGTGTAGCTCATAGGGCACTGGGAATTTCAAAACCTGTTTTCATACACTATTACACAATAGCACATGGAGGTAGCTATTTGTATTTTTTAATTTCTAAGTTTTGGAGTTTTAAAGAAATGTGGATTTGAAAATTTTGTTCTGCATGGTAAAATAAATAAAGCTAGATCAAATGGAAAAAAAAATCCTAGAATTCTGTGATCTCACCGTGTTCATCTCTATGGGGAATGAAAATTGACCCCCCAATATGTACATCTCAAAGGGTTTATCTGGCTAACTCTCTGGTAGATTTTAAAACCCGCAGGGAGATATGCGCGTGACTCAGCACAGCACGAGCTGCATGGATTTTAAAACCCGCGCTGGTACGCACTTAAAAAAATGTCACCAAAAGGGGTGGGGGCATGGGTATTGTCCGGGTGGGCCGGAACTGCACCATGAAGTCTGTGTGTAAGTATTAACATGCATAACCCCGCACTGGGGTCCCCTACCACATAACTTTGTAACTTTACTTCTGCTATGGACATGCAATTAAAAAAAAACTAGGCTAGTCAGCGGGGTTATAAGGCACGGTACTAATAGAGTAAAAGGGAGGCAAGTTAGCTAAGGGGTTTAGGAAGTCCTTTCCTTTACTGGGGCGAATTGAGAACAAAGGGGAAAACAGGTAATTGCTTCAGCACGCATATCTACTAAAATGATCCCACTTAAGCACTCGAGTCGCCATTTGCACGCAGATGCACGTGTCAATATAAAATTGTGTGCACATGTACGCACATATAGCCGATTTTATAACACGCACATGTATACGTGCATATATGCGCCTATATTATAAAATTGCCAGGACCTTGTGCACGCATGTGCGGGTCTTAATCTACTTCTCTGTTTTTAAAATCCCCCCCCCCATTAATCAGCTAAGTGTAATCACCTAAATTTACATGACAACCAGATTTAGCTGAACAAAAAAAGGGGTAGCACCAGAGGAATTCCTAGCCTAAGCTGGTGATCGTTGATTTGCAGCAGATAAGTTTCGCCACTCAACCCTGATTGTGTAAATAGGCCTAAATTCAGCCAGCCAAATTTTGATCAGCTAGATTGAGGTGAATATTCAGCCAAAAACCTAGCTGATTGGGTGTCACTGAAAACTGATCTTCTTTGCTGCTTAGCAACTTTTTGAAAATTTGATTTGCTTGCTTTCATATCGATTCGCGTGTTCATACCAGTATAGTATCATCTTGGATACAGTCACGAATGGTTGTGATGTTATGGCGATAATAGTATTGCTATAGAGGTCCATATGGACAATAGTGCTGGCCCAAGAACCACGGAATGTCGCGGCATCAACAAGTCCTTGCTTCCCTGGTCATAGTAATTAGGGATGTGAATCGTTTTCCATATCGTCTTAACGATAGAAATCGTGTGGCAGGGCAAGAAAATCGTCTTAGGCACGATTTTTTAGTTAAAAAATCGTTAAAAATCGTTTTTTCCGATTAGTGCGCACTAACTGGGAGTTAGTGCGCACTAACTGAAAATGATACAATTTGACACTTTTCAGGTCAGTTAAGGTCAGTTTAGGAATGAATATGTATTCCTATTGGCTGCCCTCTTATTTATTCATGTTACCAAGTTTCCTACTGACAGTATATGGGGGATGGGAAATGGAAACAGTTGGTAGCTTGACAAAACAAGTAATGTGATCAGTCAATGTGACTAGAACTTGTGCCCTAACCCTGATACCAGGGGTATTGTGATCTTCCTGCACACAGTGCCCTATCCCTATTAATACCAGGAGTGTTGTGATCTTCCTGCACACAGTGCCCTATCCCTAATACCAGGGGTGTTGTGATCTTCCTGCACACAGCGCCCTATTCCTGATACTGGGGGTGTTGTGATCTTCCTGCACGCAGTGCCCTATTCCTGATACCGGGGGTGTTGTGATCTTCTTGCACACATCCCGGTATCAGGGATAGGGCACTGCATGCAGGAAGATCACAACACTCCTGGTATTAATAGGGATAGGGCACTGCATGCAGGAAGATCACAACACCCCTGGTATCAGGGATAGGGCACTGTGTGCAGGAAGATCACAATACCCCGGAGGAGTGAGGGTCAGGCAGCTCCCCCTGTCTGTGAAGCCAGCCTCTCACTAGTAATGCAGGGAGGGAGCTGTCTCAGACTTCACCATCCTCCCCCCCTCACCCACACACATTCACTAGCTGGGACATGGGGGAAGTCAGGAGTGAGGGTCAGGCAGCTCCCCCCTGTCTGTGAAGCCAGCCTCTCACTAGTAATGCAGGGAGGGAGCTGTCTCAGACTTCACCATCCCCCCCCCCCTCACCCACACACCATTCACTAGCTGGGACATGGGGGAAGTCAGGAGTGAGGGTCAGGCAGCTCCCCCCTGTCTGTGAAGCCAGCCTCTCACTAGTAATGCAGGGAGGGAGCTGTCTCAGACTTCACCATCCTCCCCCCCTCACCCACACACCATTCCCTAGCTGGGACATGGGGGAAGTCAGGAGTGAGGGTCAGGCAGCTCCCCCCTGTCTGTGAAGCCAGCCTCTCACTAGTAATGCAGGGAGGGAGCTGTCTCAGACTTCACCATCCTCCCCCCCCCCTCACCCACACACCATTCACTAGCTGGGACATGGGGGAAGTCAGGAGTGAGGGTCAGGCAGCTCCCCCCTGTCTGTGAAGCCAGCCTCTCACTAGTAATGCAGGGAGGGAGCTGTCTCAGACTTCACCATCCTCCCCCCCCTCACCCACACACCATTCACTAGCTGGGACATGGGGGAAGTCAGGAGTGAGGGTCAGGCAGCTCCCCCCTGTCTGTGAAGCCAGCCTCTCACTAGTAATGCAGGGAGGGAGCTGTCTCAGACTTCACCATCCTCCCCCCCCCCCCCCCCTCACCCACACCATTCACTAGCTGGGACATGGGGGAAGTCAGGAGTGAGGGTCAGGCAGCTCCCCCCTGTCTGTGAAGCCAGCCTCTCACTAGTAATGCAGGGAGGGAGCTGTCTCAGACTTCACCATCCTCCCCCCCCCTCCCACACACCATTCACTAGCTGGGACATGGGGGAAGTCAGGAGTGAGGGTCAGGCAGCTCCCCCCTGTCTGTGAAGCCAGCCTCTCACTAGTAATGCAGGGAGGGAGCTGTCTCAGACTGGTATCAGGGTTAGGGCACTGTGTGCAGGAAGATCACAACACTCCTGGTATTAATAGGGATAGGGCACTGTAAGAGATGACTGTAGTAGATTGAATAAAGATCTGATGTTCTGCTCTCCTCACACCAAACAAAAACAACACACAAGCAGAGAAGCCCTTCTTACAAAGCTGAGCTAGTGAGTTAAGTAGGAGGAAAAGTAAACATACTTGTGCCAGTGTGGCTACTTAAAAAATACACTTACCAACAATCAATTACATATATTTGAACTGTGTACAGTTCCAGCCAGGACCACCTTTCTAAAATGCACAGTGATTGGCAAATTCAACATGCACTAGCATTTCAGGTGCCTGCTAACAAAAATAATAAACAAACAAGTTCTAGTCACGTGAGTGCTGATCATTACATTACTTTTTTGTCAAGCTTCCAACTGTTTCCATTTCACATCCCCCAACCATTACCTCAGTATTAGCCTTGGTAACATCAATAGATAAGAGCAAAACCAGCCAATAGGAATACATACATACATATTCATTCCTAAGTGACCTTTACTGACCTGGGAAGTGTGAACACTTTGTTTCATTTTCTGTTGGTGTTCGTTAGTTTCCAGTTCCATTTCCCATCCCCCCAACCATCACCTCAGTGGTAACCTTGATAACATCAATAGATAAGAGGGCAGCCAGCCAATAGGAACACATATTCATTCCTAACTGACCTTCAGTGACCTGGAAAGTGTTTAATTGTATCATTTTCAGTTAGTGCGCACTAAATCGAGTTAGTGCGCACTAACGGGGAGTTAGTGCGCACTAACTCGAGTTAGTGCGCACTAACACGATTTAACGATTTTTAACGATAAATCGTTAGAATTTCTATTGTATCGTGTTCTATAACGATTTAAGACGATATAAACATTATCGGACGATAATTTTAATCGTTGAAAAACGATTCACATCCCTAATAGTAATTTCCTGCTGCAGGGACAGAGAATAAACCACCCAAGCTAGCAGGTCAAGAGCTGAATTTCCTGACTTTTATGAGTTAATCTGACATTCTTTTTGTTATTTGAATGTTCTCGAAGAACCAGTGAAGAGATTATTTGCTTGTGATAGTAAAAACAGATTGCATGCAGGGTGGGAGCAACAGATTTGTGGAAATTTAATTCTTTGTCAGCCCAACAATGAGCAGATAGTGCAGTTTAAAGGCACACTTTTACTAGGTCTTCACACATTATTACCAGGCAGCTAGGTATTCCTAGTACTAGCTCATAATTTTAGCTAAATATTGACTTGCAAGGTTTTATAAGAAAGTAAATGCGTGGCAGCTAAAGCCTGTCTACTGTTACCGCATCTAATAAGGGCGCAGGAAAGAAAGGGCAATGACTACTGACATCCTGCTGGCAGGGCATGAAATGGTTTGCTTAATGAAATGCAATTTTCTTGACAAATCTGTTTGCTCATCATCTGGAGCACTTGAATGCTCTTTTTTTTTTTTTTTTTTTACATATTTTAAGCATGGGTTCTGTGACAGCTAAGCTGTGCATTTACTTGTGCTCATTCCTTTATGCCACAGGCTTTCAGCTGGCATGTGTCTCTCATTCAGGATAATTCAGTTTGATGTTTACCATATATCACCATGTGTTCCCATACAGACCTTATTTACAGCTGACATTTCAGCTGGGTGCTTATGGTACTGTGCTGGTCAATACATTAACTAAACTTGTAAAGCAGAACTTTTAAGATGAAAATGCAGTAATGAGTTAATCATTGCTATCACTACATTTGAACAATGTGAAATCTCAAATGTATTTGGATATGAAATGGAGAAATGGGAAAGGAGAGCTGTGTCTTTCCTGATGCTTCCAGAGCGGTATCGCTGCAAGCTTTGAAACCTGAATCTCTTCTGGCTGCCGGCTGCCTGCAGGAGTGGATGTCGAGCAGAGAGCATCCTTCTGCAGTGTAGTTATCATGACTGCGTTAATAAACTGGCGCTGCAGCCTTAAAGTGTTCTGCAGATCCAGCCAGGAGATGAGGTGTCAGAAATGCTCTGTTTTTAAATTTGGGATTATCTTTTCCTTGAAAGACTTTGATTTTTGTCAGTGTTCACAATACATGAGCGAGTCCTTTTTTTAATCCATTCTTTAATACTGAGGAGTGCCTTGCTACTTTTCTGCTATTTTTTCCTCCCGCCCCCTTCCCCAACTGAGCCTTTCAGTAGGAGTATTGCTCAGAGCAATGCTTGAACAGCTGTTTGTGTAGGTGGCAGGAGTTAGTCTGGAATTAACTAAAACAGAGTAGAATGGGCTAGAAACAGAAATTCACTCTGTACTCTCTATAGTGTTCATTTTGAAATTGATCATTTAGGAAACAGGAAAAAATAAGTGGGGACTTGGGGGTGTTTCTCCCAAATCCTAAACTCTCACAGAAATGTAAAATTGGAGGCTGTCAGGAGATTGCCTTGTAGCTTACAGGCACACATAGATAGAACCACACATAAAAATCAGATTACAAGTCCATTGCTTTGGGGGAGGCTTGCTTAAACAGAGTTCCAAGAATTTTGTGAATTGCATTGTTGTGCAACCCTGGGCATTGCTCACATTTTTTTTTTCTTGTTTGACATCAGCTGTTTTAATCTGTTTGTTTGCAGGGCTTGCAGGACTAGCGAGGCAAATCCTGGAAGCAATGGCTTCCGCTGGTAAGGTCTGCCATCACCCTCTGACGACTGGAATGTGTGCTGTAGGGGAACTCGCTCTGGAGCCTCTAATCACTTGCAGGCTATGTCTGGGTGAGCACCCTCTTGAGATGATGACTTCTCTTCGGGAATGCAGTTGCATCTTTTGCACACAGGTAAGAATCTTTATAAGGATTACAGAAAAAGCAATATCGCTAGTTCTCCCATAATGTTTCAGGGGTTATTTTGGCCTAGCTTACCTTTCTCCACACCTGAGCTTACAGCCCATTTGGAACCTGCCACAACTTTACTCCTTATTTACGACAGGGTGAGAGAGAAATGTCAAGCAGAGGCATCAGGAGTATTCATATGCAGCCAGCAAGGTATTCCCCCCCCCCCCCCCCCCCCCCCACACATGCAGGCCCCACTGTCCTAGATGTTTAACCCCGACATCACTACAA
>NC_042616.1:514532013-514560886 GCF_901001135.1 Rhinatrema bivittatum
TCCTGCTGTTGAAGCGTGTTGTCTTCAGCCGGCGCCATTTTGCAAAATGGCCACCGCAAAATGGCGGCGGCCATAGACAAACATGATTCGACCGCAGGAGGTCGCTTCCGGACCCCCGCTGGACTTTTGGCAAGTCTTGTGGGGGTCAGGAGGCCCCCCCAAGCTGGCCAAAAGTCTCTGGGGGTCCAGCGGGCGTCCGGGAGCGATCTCCTGCCGCGAATCGTTTTCCGTACGGATAATGGCGCCGGCCATACGCGTATGGCCGGCGCCATTTTCCGTACGGAAAATGGTGCCGGCAGGAGATCGACTGCAGGAGGTCGTTCAGCGGAGGTCCGGAACCCTCGCTGAACGACCTCCTGCAGTCGATCTCCTGCCGGCGCCGTTATCCGTACGGAAAACGATTCGCGGCAGGAGATCGCTCCCGGACGCCCGCTGGACCCCCAGAGACTTTTGGCCAGCTTGGGGGGGGCCTCCTGACCCCCACAAGACTTGCCAAAAGTCCAGCGGGGGTCCGGAAGCGACTTCCTGCGGTCGAATCGTGTTGGTCTACGGCCGCCGCCATTTTGCGGCGGCCATTTTGCAAAATGGCGCCGGCTGAAGACAACACGCTTCAACAGCAGGAGCCCGTTTCGGGCCGCCGCTGGACCCCAGGGTACTTTAAGGCATTTGGGGGGGGGTTTGGGAGGGGGGGGATTTAATTTAAAGGGTCGGGGGTGGGTTTTAGGGGGTTTTAGTGTGCCGGCTCATGATTTTAACGATTTTCACGATAGTTTACACACCCAAACGGCAACAATACGATTCCCTCCACCTCCCAGCCGAAATCGATCGTTAAGACGATCGAGGACACGATTCACATCTCTAGTGGTCACTATCCTTGCTCAAGATGTAGTGTATGTAAATTATCTTTATCGATTCAATCCTCCATTCATCCGGTTTCGGGAAAAACTTATTTTTTGAAAAATTTTACAACGTGTCAGACACGGTCAGTGGTATACATAATACAGTGCCCTTGTGGGCTTTTTTATGTCGGGAAGACATCAAGAGTGATTAGACTTCGTATACTTGAACATTGTAGTAGGATTAGAAATAAAGTGGAGACAGCACCGCTTGTTAAACATTGGCGGGAACATCAACATTTGGTAGAAGAGCTTCGTTTTTTTGTTTTGCAGGAGATTTGTAGCAGACGTGGAGGTGATGTGAATAAAAAATTATTGCAAACGGAGCAGCGATGGATTTTCTCTTTGGGAACTATGTGGCCAAAGGGATTAAATGATAAAATCGATTGGGTGGCATGTCTTTGAGTTCTGAGTAGTGTTTTGTGGAAATGAACTATTGTGATAATAGGTTTGAATTGGGCAGGTGATTGAGGGGTGGTATGTGGAGAAATGGTCTGTTCTGATTGGTTCAATGGAATTTAACAGGTTGGAGGATATGGAAAGTTACACTTCCGCTGACTCACTCGGTTTTGACGTTTTCTGAAGGTTTGGTCATGGCGTTCTTTGTTGTAACAAAGAAAAGGTAGGATTCTCTTATATAATCTACATATGTGTGAAATTCAACCTTTGGAGTTTTGAAAGTTTATGTTTCCTGATTTACTTGACTTTAGGTGAAGTGAGATGAATTTAAAAATGATGTGAAATAAGAGTCGGGGATATCTGCTGTACGTCCGAGAGAGATTAGCTGGGACGTTCAGGTAATATAGCTAATGATGAAATGTTTAAGAATAGTTTTTGAGAAATGTTGAGAGTAAAGAAATTTTTTAAGATATTAATTAAATTTGTAAAATATTTATAGAGAAACTATTCCTTTGGATAACAATTGAGGACAAGGATATAAGCAGTGGGAGACTTTATAAAAGCTCTCCTGAAGAAGCCTGAAGAGAGGCGAAACATGTCGAGAGGATAAAGATATATTGAAGTATTTGACGTTCTGGGAACAAAGAAGAATCTTGGTGAAATTGGACTCTTTTCTGCTTATCAAAGAAATATGAGACATCTGTTGTATATCTAATGTGAATTTCAAAATTTTTTGCACAAATTGTTGTGTGAATGTGTTGAATGAGTGGAATGTGAAAGAGTATGGTATTGGTGAATTTTTAAATGTGGTGATCCGGGGTATATTTAAAAGAAAATTGGTTGGGATTTTTTTTAACACTTTTTTCATTAATAAAGATTGAGAAACATATTTATATGTCACTATGTATTATTGAATACTGTCATATGACAGGGCAAAGGTAGCGCCAGCGCCATTTCTATCAATGCACTCATGGCCTGAGAGTGGAAGATCACACCGGGACCCCCCCACTGGACCCCAGGTAATTTAAGACATTTTGGGGGGGTTCGGGAGGGTGGGGGATTTATTTTAAAGGGTCGGGGTGGGTTTTTGGGTTGTTTTAGTGTGCCGGTTTTCCCGCCCTCCCCCGATTTACGATTTACACGATATTTAAAAAAACAAAACCGCGACAATCCGATTCCCTCCCCCCCCCAGCCAAAATCGATCGTTAAGACGATCGATCACACGATTCACATCTCTAATTACTATATTATGTATCCTGAAGTCCATCATCAAAAGCCATGTAGAAAGGCATCTGTCAAGTTATCACTCTACACAACTAATGTGCTTTATTCAGCCATTATCCAGTTACATTATAGCCACATAAGTAATTATCTGCCTTTAGTTTACACCTCATCCCCCCAGCACCTGATACTCTCCCACCCAATACATTTAGTGGGCCTTTTTGTTAAGGTCTTGGGTGGGTAAGTGGGTGGGTGGAAGAGCATCAGGTGCTGGGAAGGAAGTGGTGGTTTAGGGGGGCATTGGATGATATCAACTTTTTTGGGGGGGCAGGGATGGAGGGAAGGGGAAGGTCAAGTGCTGGCATGGTGCCATCTACTTTCTGGTTCATATAATAAAGAGATTGGAGGTGCGGTCTGTGCCAGTGGGTTGATAATACCTGGGGAAGGCGGTGACAGGAGGTCTGCCAGGACCACAATTTGATGTTATATTTTTAAAGATGGAGCGCTAATTACCTACATATCTGTAGAAAATATCCTGGTAAGTAGACAGTGAGCCAGCCATACAAGGGTGGATCACTTTAAGCTTACTCAGCCATATTTACAAGCTGGCCAATTAGGCCTAGAGTTACCCAGCCTTATGTAGCTGCATAAGTTTAGGATGAATAGATTAGATAGCAAACAGATCCTACTGAACATAGGGGACAGGTTCTGCTGCTAACTCTAGCTGCATTACTTATCCACTACCCAGCCTAATGATTATGGACCCCAGTGTACTTGCAGCCTGCTATTACACAATGTCATCCCAAAAAGTAGCTTCTATGTCAAGCTTATATAGCCTTCTATGTGACAACTATGGAGTCATAGAGGTGTGGAGGATAGAGAGTCTCCACTGCCTAAGAGCAGAAAGTGATGAGGCCTGCTGTTGCTTGTGACCAGTGGGACTTCCTCATACTCCCTACCACCCCTTCACTGCCTTTGGTTGTTTATCTGTAGATAGCTATTAGCAAAATCTGATCAATGTGTTGTTATTATCTCTTATTGGTGTACATTAATTTAACATTTGCTTCCACAACCTTATAAATAATGTACACCAATAAGAGATAGTAACCACATTGATCAGACTTTGCTAATAACTATCTACAGATCAAAAACTAAAGGCAGTGCAGGGGTGGTAGGGAGTAGGAGGTCCCAACAGAGTGAAGACATTGCTGCATCACCTCTAGCCAAGCTTTTCTACATCTAGTCCACTTGACTGTGTATAGAGATGAAGACTAGCTAGATAGTGCCCATCTCACATTTAAGAGACTAGATGATACAAAGGAAGAGGACACATTTATTGCAATAAAGAGGGACCATATTTTTTTATGTTTCTCATATGCCCTTGACTGCCCATCTCTGGAGCTGAAGTTAAATTCCTTGCATTAAAAAATGGATGTCAGATGCCCAGCCTTTGGGCACTCTTTCCTGCATCGGAGGGTAATAGTTAATGTTTTCATCTACATGGAATGTATATCCATTGGGTGCTATCGGGTTCACTATTGGGCATGCATTTTAGATGTGCTAATCTCCTTACTACATCAGTTTTGTTTATGTATTGACTTCTTCCCCCACACGTCTTTCACCTGCTACTTACATCTCATGAAGATATGCTGGCTTTATGCTTTAAAAGTGGACAAACATGTTCCTTATAGGCAGCACTCTTCTCATATGAGTCATATCTACATGCTCTTCCTGACTTCAGTGACTGATATAGTGTTAAAAGGTTTCGACACAGGTCAAAAATATATTCTTGTACTTCTTGCTCTATCGGCCACTTTCGACACGGTGAACCATGACATCTTATTAACAAGGTTGAAAGAAATTGGACTAAAGAACAATACACTCAGATGGTTCACCTCTTTTCTCCAACAGAGATTTTTTCAGGTTAAAATAGGCAATGCCCTTTCTGACAAAGTTGAACTCAACTGGGGTCCCTCAGGGTTCAGCATTGTCAGCAACGTTATTCAACATCTATCTACTTCCAGTTTGTCATCTTTTAGAAGGCTTAGGTCTGAATTTTTACATCTATGCTGATGACATTCAGTTACTTGTACAGTAGAACAAACATTTAAATTAATTACCATTTACTTGTTTGCTACAAAACAACTGTTATGCTATATGAAATTGGCTCTAAACATGGAGAAAACAGAAATCATTCTACTTGAGAGAAAATCAAATAATATTATTACAAAAACCTTGTTTTGCCAAATAACATTAACCTAACTCTTTCAGACTCAGTAAGAGATTTAGGGATAACCATTGATTGTCAACTAAATTTAAAAAAAACATATCACCACTAAACTTAGAGAGGGTTCCTATAAACTGTTGGTCTTGAGAAAATTGAAACCTTTGCTGGATACCAACGATTTTCGATCAGTACTGCAAGCCCTAATTTTCCCATCACTAGATTACTGTAATTCTCTCCTTTTAGGTCTCCCACAAACTACTTTATGTCCATTGCATGTATTCCAAAACTCAGCGGCGAGAGTATTAACAAATTGCAAAATACGTGATCATATCACACCTGTCTTGATTAACTTATACTGGTTGCCAATAACGCAAAGAATATACTACAAAACTTGTTGCAATATTCACAAAGCTATTTATGGGCAAAAAACTGATTGGTTGAATTTTTCAATCCGCTTACACAGTCCGCATAGAACATTCAGATCAGCAAATAAAGGATTACTGCAAATTCTCTCAGTAAACACAGCCCACCTCACTTTAGTACTGAGAGGTTCATTTCCATTGCAGGCCCCAGTGTCTGGAATACGATGCCTGTTGAGTTGAGACTTGAAACAGAGTTCAAAAAATTTAAAAAAGCCTTTAAGACCTGGCTTTTTGAGCAGGCTTATGCAGATTACCTTGAGAAAGGCTAAAAACAGCTAGAATCAAAGATTGGCTCATTTTTATGCTTTTTGTTTTATTTTGTTTTATTATTAATTGTATTTTATTCCACATGGAAAACGTTTCTGTAAAATTCTTCTTTTGGGGGCGGATTTTCAGAGCCCTGCTCGCGTAAATCCGCCCAAAACCGGGCGGATTTACGCGAGCAGGGCCCTGCGCGCCGGTGAGCCTATTTTACATAGGCTCACCGGCGCGCGCAGAACCCCGGGACTCGCGTAAGTCCCGGGGTTTTCGGAGTGGGCGTGTCGGGAGGCGTGTCGGGGGCGGGGCCGGAGCGTGCGGTGTTGCGGGGGCGTGTCGGCAGCGTTTTGGGGGCGGGTACGGGGGCGTGGCTACGGCCCGGGGCGGTCCGGGGCGTGGCCGCGCCCTCCGTACCCGCCCCCAGGTCGCGGCCCGGCACGCAGGAGTGCCGCTCGCGCGCGGGGATTTACGCCTCCCTCTGGGAGGCGTAAATCCCCCGACAAAGGTAGGATGGGGGTTTAGACAGGGCCGGGCGGGTGGGTTAGGTAGGGGAAGGGAGGGGAAGGTGAGGGGAGGGCAAAGGAAAGTTCCCTTCTAGGCCGCTCCGATTTCGGAGCGGCCTAGGAGGGAACGGGGGTAGGCTGCGCGGCATTTTACCACAGGTACAAGGGTTCTCCTAACTATTTTTTGGAGCACATTAGGGCAGACCTATAAGTCACTGACATTTCCATGTTTTCTACACACATTTCCATGTATTCCTTTTTTTCAGGTTTTGTTTTTTATTTTGTATATTTCACATCAATAAGATATCACATGCTTCTCAAGGTGGATTTTATTCATTTTTCTAATTAGCTATAATCCCCATGAATATCAAGCTTTCCAAACTGTACAACTTTTGTGGTGCCTTATTTATTCACACAAAGGCCTCACAGCCCTGATTTGCTTTGTATTATGTAGTTCAGCTTTGAGTCTTACTATTGGAGCCATAAAAACTGTGTATGAGATCCATGATGGCAGCTTGAAGTCAGGATGTGCTAGTTGGCTCCTCTGTTACAGCTTGAACTTTTTACAATGGTCAAGTGGTAAAGGTAAAATCAGAGGATCTCCCCCAGCTTCTTCTGGGGGAGATCCTCTGATTTTAGTATAGCTGTGTTTAAAAAAGGATTGGATAAATTCTTGGAGGAGAAGTCCATTACCTGCTATTAAGTTCACTTAGAGAATAGCCACTGCCATTAGCAATGGTAACATGGAATAGACTTAGTTTTTGGGTACTTGCCAGGTTCTTGTGGCCTGGATTGGCCACTGTTGGAAGCAGGATGCTGGGCTTGATGGACCCTTGGTCTGACCCAGTATGGCATGTTCTTATGTTCGTATGTTCTTATGAACCTGGTCTGACAGTCAACTATGGATAGTTACCTCTGGCACAAGCAGCGGAAAGTTCTCCAGAAGGTCTCTCCTTGGCTCCAGGAGAATGAGCACGCCTGAAATCAGAGATGGAAGTCTCTTTGCTGTGACTGTTCCTGTTTCTCCTTGTTCTGATGATGTTGCCAGTGGTGCTCTGATGCCTCTTATGATGCTGATAGAAGTGACTGCTGGGGACATGCTTTCGGGAGGAGCTCTGACTCTCATGGGAGTGAGTCAGGGAAAGCAGATGACCATGGAAAATGAATCAGCACAGCGAGAAGGAACCACAGCAGTTTTTACTACATTGAGAGGGTGACAAAAGACAAGCTTGTTGATAGATTATTTTATCTTCTGATGTGCTGGCTGGATTAACGGTAAGATCTCCCCTGATCAAGCCTAATATTAACACGATAGATTTTTTGTGATCTATAAGTGTGTCCTTGAAAAAAAAATCCTGTTTGGTTTCTTTGATTGCAGGTTTCCTAGAATACACAGAAGGAGAGAGTGGAAAATCTTGAATAGCCTAAAAATCAAATTTCAGATCTCCAGTAATTTAGTGATATCATATAAGATTGAGAACTTGGAGAACTATTGAAGACACTTGAATATACATGCTATTAATGTTCCTAAAGTCCTAGCTACAGTTCCTATTGAGATTTACAGGGAATACAGGTATTATCTGTTCTACCTGAGGCACTTCCATCCATAAGTATTATGGATGCACATTTGTTTTAAATGATTGTGCAAAACATGATGAATAAGGCAATTTATTTCATTTGGGAGGCCCTAATATGAATTGAGGGCCCCCCCGAATAAAACAAACCTTATTTGTTGCATTAGTTTAAAAAGAATGAATTGGGCCTAGGACATAGACCAGAGCCCAAAGCAGATGCCACAGTCTGAGTGCGATGCCAGGGTCTCGGCATTGGCCCAGCCTGATGCTGGGGTTTCACCCCTGAGACCAGGTCCTGACACTGCGGCCTTGACACAGACCCAGGCCCGAAACCAAGCACTGGCCCAGAGTCCAGGACTCAATGCCTGGGCCTCAGCCTAGGCCAGGGTCCAGGCCTGCTGACATCTGGATCTGGCTCAAATGCTGGGTCTCAATGCTGGGGCCTCAGACCAGACCCAGGCCCAACACTGGGGCTTAGCCTGGAGGAAAGGTCCTGATGCCCGGGCTTGGGTCTTGGTGTATGGTCAGGCACAAGCAAGGAGCCCAGGCCTCATCAGTTTACGAAGAAAGAAGAAAGAAGAGGATGTTGTTGTCACTGCTCTGTGACATGGTATCTGTGCCTGGATCTGACCCTAGGCCCAGGCCTAGGCATTAGGACCCAGCCTTCAGGCTGAGCTGCAATGTCAGGATTGGGCTGAGGTGCCGGCCTAGGCTGAGGCACAGGGGTCAAGATCCGGACCAGCATCAGAACGAAACGGAGCGTGGTAACGGCCGGGAATAAATGTGTCTATTCTGAAGAAAATGGTAAGGTTAAATAGAATAACTATGAATAAATGGATATTAGGATCACTTATATATTGGATTGGAAGAAGCACAGGGTGGTATACTTCAGCTGAGAGGATTGTGTATTTGTTGGAGATTTTGGCGGCAAAAAAGTTGTAAGTAGAAGATATGTGGATAAATCATGCATTGGATTTAGGGAATTATAGGGTTATATATTTGAATCAAAAAACTGTAAATGTGTTGTAGGTATCGGTAATACGGTGAACATGATGGTGGTGTATGTATGAGAACTTTAGTCCCTAAAGTGCTTGTGGATGAAGTAGGTAAAGTCTATTCATTGTATATTGAATTATGAAAGAATTTTGTGAATATATAGTTATTGGGTTCTTTTGTCATACTATAGAATTGTAAAAAAACTTGGAATGGTGCGGACACTATTGGTAGGGATGTGCAGCATTCGGGATCCGGGATTCGGATTTGTAGGGGCCCAAATCCGTTGCATCCATTCTCGGAGGCCCCCGATCCATTCATATGTCAAAAATACATTTGTTCCCCCCAAAAAACCCCATCCCAACCCTTTAAAGTTATTTATCTACAACCCCCCACCCTCCTGACCCCCCCAAGACTTGCCAAAAGTACCTGGTGGTCCAGCGGGGTTCCTGGAGCGATCTCCTGCACTCAGGCTGTCAGCTGCCAGTATTCAAAATGGCGTCGATAGCCCCTTTGACATAGTAAGGGCAAAGGCTATCGGCACCATTTTGAATACTGGCAGCCGATGACCTGCGTGCAGGAGATCGCTCCAGGACCTCTGCTGGACCACCAGGGACTTTTGGCAAGTCTTGGGGGGGGTCAGGAGGGGGGGGCCTATTCGTTGGTGATCCATTGTATTCGTGGGGGTTCGCCATACGTTTTGGAACCCCCACAATACAACGAATATGGCATATACGTTGCGGATTCACAATATGTCGAAAACGAATGCACACCCCTAACTATCGGCATAGAAAGTGTTTGAAGAACTTATGGAAGAAGGAATATGTTCTATATAAAAGCACAAGATCAGAAATAGTTTAATAATACCCCTGAGAAAGCCCTGTATAGGGTGAGACGAGGGTCCTCGTCGGGAGTCTGAGAAATCAGGAGCGTGAGAAATCGGCAGTTTGTGAAATACAGAAGGATTAGGAAGCATATTGAGGAATGGTTAAAACAATAATAGTGCTTTCAACATAATAGTATGTTACTCTTTTACTTTGTATTGGGGGATTTTCCCCTTATGATGTGGATTTTATGTGATTTGGATGGGTATTAAGTGTGAATGAGTGTGTGTGCAATAGAGTATGAATGGAGGGTAATGCATTCATTGGTACATTATATGATATTATTTGTGGAGTGTAACATGTCATTTTATATGGGGTGAAATATATGTTAATTTGATATTATTGAATATGAGTGGATAAACTTTCTGTTAAATACTGATATTGTCCACAAAACATTCATTTGTTGAATTTTGTATTGTTAATAAATACACATTGTTAATAAAAAGAGATTAAGAATGTCATATAGTATTTTAACATTCCTCTGATTATGGTATTGTGCATAATATGATATTTTTTCAGAGGGACTGCATGTTTTGTGTTAGGTACCTGAATTGGATAGCAAAGTTAATCAGATGAACTTCTCTGGCTATCTTTTGCGGTATATTCAATAGTGCAGTAGTACTATTAAACATAGCTGACTATCTTAAAGTTTGCTGGCTAACTTTAGTTGGCTAACCTTAGGACAGTTCTTAGGCCCAACCAAACTTAGTACCTGATTCACTAAGGGTTTTTTCCATAGACACAAAATGGGAGAAAATCCTTAATAAATCTGGTACTTAGCTAACTTTGAATATCCTCCTCCTAGTTACACCGTCAGAACTTACTCCTAGATTCATCAAGCCACGTAAATAGAGCAGAAATATGGCGCATTAGCATCCTCATTCTGCAATAAAAATATGGGGTTGGTTAGGGACATCAATGAAATACTGCATCACATATGTAATGTGTCGCATGTTATTTTACACATGACACAACATTTTACAAACGATATATCTACACTAGTAAAGAAATCATTCTTTAAACTTCACATGCTAAGAAAGCTAAAACCTTTGCTATTTCCATCAGACTTTCATTCCGTGACTCAGGCACTAATCCTGACAGGTTTAAAATACTGCAACTCTCAGCATTTAGGTTTACTCGTTTCCACCATTCATCCACTACAACTCGTTCAAAATTCCACAGCTCGCGTATTGTATAACATATCACGTAGAGATCATATAACACCAATTTTACAACATCTCCACTGGTTACCAATATCCTGTCATATCACATACAAAATTCTTACAATAATACATAACCTATTTTACAACACCAACTCAGTATGGCTCTGTACACTTCTAAGAATCTATAAACCAACCAGACAATTACGTTCAATGGACAAATGCATCCTGGAAGTACCATCAGTAAAATTAGCCCATCTAGAATTTACACGTAAATGAGCATTCTCAGTTGCAGGCCCGGTTCTTTGGAACTCCATTCCAGAGGAAATTCTACTAACAGCAAACACTAAAAATTTTAAAAAGCATTAAAAAACGTATCTTTTTACCATAGCGTATAATATCAGTTAATTGATCACTATTACAGTGCAAAACAACAAGTTGATAACAGCAACTGTCTAAGTAGACAGCTATATGTGTAGGCACTAGCCAATGTAGTATTGTGATGTATATTGAGTATTGATTGTATTGTTATTTTAATTATGTATGTTCTTATTATAAACCACCTAGACGGTCAGGTCTTTGCCCAATTCGCGGTATATAATATCTTTTAAACAAACAAACAAATAAATAAATAAATACAATGGCATATTATTTTCTTTGTTTATATATATACCAGCTTCCCGCAGCTGCCTCTTTGAGTTGTGTTAGGAGTTAAAGGAGAAGAGGAGATTGGTGATTAATTGGAGGCATAGATGTAGATTAGGAGAGTTCATTTTTTGATTACCTGATCGCGTTGTCCTATTTCTTGTGTTTCATCTGTTTAACTTTGTCTATTGTGTTTATCTGTGTGTGAAAGAAGTGTGTTATTTTTTGTGCATTTGTCTAGTTTGTCTGTCTGTCCCTTTGTGTAGAGGAGTAGAGTAGGAGTGGTAGAAGAGTGGAGGAGTGGTGGAGGAGGAGTGGCAGATGAGTGGTAAAGAGTGGTGAAGGATCGTGGAGGAGTGGAGTGTGGTGGAGGAATGGTGAGGTGTGATGGAGGAGTGCTGTGGAAAGCAGTGGTGTGAAGAGGATGGAGATTGGAAGGCATGGGGAGAGAAGAGAGATGAGGCATGAGGGGAAGAGGGAGAGGAGGAGGGAGAAGAAGAGGGAGGAGGGAAGGGTTAGAAGGAGGTATGAAGAGGTATGAGGAGGAAGGGTCTAGGCAGGTGAATGTGGAGGGAGCAGGGTTGCAGGGTAGGGCTAGACAGAGAGGACAGAGGGTGGGGGATTTGTCAGGGAATGTACAGGAGGAGGAATGACGGAGGGGACTGGGGACTGGGAGTGAGTATCAGGAAAGTGACACCACCTTTCCAGAAGTGAAAGTGGAAACCTTAACCTAGAGCAGCCTGGCAGCAGCTCACCCATGGCTACATGCCTACAAATTCAGCATGGAGGATAATGAACAGCTCATTGTAAGCATCCTGGAGAATTACAACCATCTCTTTGGCAACCAGGCTGCAACCACCTCCAGGGCTAGCAAGGACCAGATATGGTGCAGCATATGGGGGTTTCGCTGCACAAGTTTGTGTCTAATTAAGAGGAGTAGCCGCAATAAAAGTAAAAAATATTTCTTTTTGAAATTTGACCAGAAAAGGCTCATTCTTGCACTTCTAGTGTGTGTACTGCAGCATCACTCAGGCCATATCCAGATGCAGTGGCATCAAGAGGACCGGAGAGCAGATGGCCCACTGTTACAGGGACATAAAGGCGCAGCTGAAGAACAAGATAGTCAGCAGAAAGACTGGAGGAGGAACCCCTTACCCAATCGTCCTGATGCCAATGGAGGAGCAGCTCATTCAACAGCTGGGACTGGACATCTCTGAGGGCATGGACGAGGCCCTGGACATGACCTGAGCCAGGGCTGGTAAGTCACTTCACATGTAAATATGAAGACTACTACGATGTCCACATATTTTTGCTTAGGATACTCACATTAAATGAATAAAAGTGCACATCTTATGCAAAACAATACATGAGCACTTCTTACCATTCATGCTTATGTCTTCTTATTCTTTCTTTTTTTTTTTTTTTAATTCTTTATTTAATGACTTTTAAATGTTTTACAAACCAAAAATAGTTTATAATAGAAATTTCAGATCTATCACATAGTAAAACAACATATAAAGAAATTAATTGTCTTTACACTCAAATATTATATGTGATATTAAGAACAATCAATGATTCAAATTCAGGCTTGAAAATGGTAGAAATTCAATTAAACAACAATATCTATATGAAACTAAAGATTGACGACATGGAGAACATCTGTATCATTTTTTTTCTAGGTTACTGGTGTTGATGTGGATTGTTTTTTTAATTCTATAAAACCTGCCAGTTGTTCTGGAATAAAAAATATATTATATTCATCCCTCTTTTTTATCAAACACTTACAAGGAAAACGCAATTGAAAATTATAGCCTAATGCAATTATCTCTTGGCGAAGATTCAAAAACGCCTTCCGTCTTTGTTGAGTAGACAAAGCTAAATCAGGAAAAATCTTAACATTTAAATCATGGAATTTAACAGGATATTTCCTAAAGTACACCTTCATAACTTTATTTACTTCAAAATTCGTTAACAGAGAAACTAACAATGTACCTTTATCAATCACCACTAATTCGGAATTTTCTAAAAAATTAGTTAAATCCCCTTGAAAAGGAATGTTAGATTCCCTGTTTCTAGACAAAGGCAAAAAAATAACATGAGTTTACTACAGGCATATCAGAATCAGAAAATCCCAGAATTTCCCCCATGAATTTTTTTAATGTAGTGTATGGAGACTCACTTACTATACGAGGAAAACTTAATAATCGTAAATTCAAACTCTTTGCATTATTCTCGAGGGTCTCCATACATTTTTCCAATCTCAAACGATCTTTAGCTACTGCAGCTTTAAATTCCAATGTTTTTTCTTCCTTTTTTTCCAGTAGGGTAATCCTGCAATTTGTTTCAGTCAGTTTCCCTTCTAAAACATTAAAATCATGATGATGTTCTAAACTGGCCTGGTTTAACTCATGACAGGCAATTTTCATCTCCGATCTAAATCCCACGACCAAGTCCCAGAGACCATCTAGGGTCACTACTGAGGGGCAGGAGGGGGGTTGCCTCCGGGTCCACCGCTTTCAGTGCTCTCTCCCATACCTGCACCAGCAGCTGTTGGAAGGTCCGCAGCACAGCCCCCGATCAGATGTTCCAGCCTCTGCAGTTCTCCCGGGTCCCACTCTGCACCCAGAGCGGGCTCCGCCTCAGGGCTCAAAGTCGGCGGTGTTGATCTCCTCGGCTTCTCCGTACTGGCTCCCCCTTCAGGACCGTGGGTGACCCCGGAAGCTGAATCATTTCCCGGGTCAACTCTCGCGTCTCCTTCCTCGCCTCTCTGCTCCGGTGGCTGCCTCAGATCAGGACTCAGGGAAACCTCCTCCAAAGGCACCAGAGACACTCCCTCGCCTCTCCGCCCAGCGTGATCTTCGGTTTCTGAAGTTACAGGTGTTGATAAATATCGAAAAATTTCTTGTTGTATAGGTGAGGGTATTGGATCTATCGGATATACTCTCACCTTTCCTTTGCATTTAGGTGGCATGATAAAAGCTTTTTCGAGAAATACAAGAAAATTTTTCGCCGTGATCTTCTCAGCGTCTCCCTCATGCTGCCATCTTGACCGAAAGCCTGTTCCCTTATTCTTTCATTCTACAGCTCTTATCCATGAAGCCCCCGGTCCCAGCCATGTAGTCCCCAGTCTCAGCCACCTCTTTCTCATGGATGCTGAGACACAGTGGACAGTGGTAAAAGGAGTAGGAGCAGCAGAAGCAGCTACTTCAAACCCTTCGATTGCCCATACCCCTTGACACCAGCCTCAACCTCCCAAGACTTATGGAGGGCACTGCCCTGCCATGGGAGGAACATGCCCAGTCACCAGCTGCCTCCAGTATGCCATGTGTCCAGCAGGATTTACAAGAAGACATCCAGCCAGCTCATCACATGAGCCCAGCAATGCCATCATTGGAGCCACAGACAGCACCTCAGTGACCAACAACCTTACCACATATAGCACCAGCAGCACCCGCAGTGGATCCAACAATGCAGGCCATATTAGACCACATTGAGAGGAGGATTGGGCTACAAATTCACCATATACAGACAGAGATGGTCTGGTTGAGAAGGGCTCAGATCAACCACACAAATGCCATGCAGCAGCAAACATCAGCCCTTACACAGGGCTTAACCACGGTCTCTACTTCGAATAATAATTTGAATACTGCAGTACTACCACTTATTCAATATAGGAGTCCACTCCAGAAACAATCCCCAGCTCTCAGGATGGCCCAGGAATAGGCCTTCTAAAGAAATGCCACCCCCAGTCAGAAAAACCATGCCAGGCCTCTCCTGTGTACAGAGTTCCTGTACTGGCTAGATGAAAGAAGACCATTGGGCCCGTCTTGTCTACAGAGTTCTGTGCCAGCTTGATGATGTGGATGGTCTACTCTCTGCCAGTGTTGTCCTGCTACTTACCTGTTATGTTCTCCTCTATACTCTGCCCATAGTCCTGCCTCCTTGATGTGGTCTCCAGTCACAGTCCTGCTGGTGTCTCTTCTCATCATGTCTCATCTCTTGGTCCTGTTGCTGTCTCATTTCATCTCATCCTGCTGCTGCCTCCATGCTGTGTTCACCAGTCATGCTCCTGCTGCCACCAAGCTGTGCTCTCCAGACCTGGTCCTGCTGCCTCCATATTGCACTCTCAAGTCCTGGACTTGTTGCCTCCATGCTGCACTCTCCATTCCTGGTCCTATTACCTGCTATGTCACCTTTGTTGCCATGGCCCTTTGCAGTCCCTTTTGAGTGCACTATTTTAACATGGACTATCTGAGCCTTCACTTGAACATTGCTACCGTGGCCCTTTGTTGTCCATTTTGAATACACTCTTTCAACATGGACAATCTGGGCCTTCTCTTGCTATTGCTTTGTTGTGATTCATCAGCTCTAACATTAGGGTTGGGTTGTCACTTCCACTTCCCAGGTTCTTTGCTATAATCCTCATTTTGCTTAAGACTACAAATGTTGTTTAATAAAGTGGTCACATACTTTGAAACTTCACTTTCTGGTTGTGCCATTTTTGTGTGGGTTTTGTCTTAAGATGGATCATTATAATCACAAGACTGAGAACTGGTGGCTGCAGGAATGTCTACTGCAGAAGCTCCTTCATAGAAGACAATGTCAGAATCACTCTGGATCATGAATAAAGGGTCTCCTGTAACTTAGGACTTTGCTGGACTGTAGAGGACTGGCAAAGTGTTGTCTGACACTATCTGGATAATGGCAGAATCTGTTATCTTATTGATGAAAGTAAAGGCTGATTTTGAAAGTAAAAGTACTGCTATTTTAGAATCTTTAATCATTGTAGATGTCCTGAAATGTAGACCCTTTTGTGGCTCTTGTGCACAGCAGTTGGCTACCCCTGCAGTGAGACAACTGGGCAAACATGGTGGGCCAAAAAATCTTTTTCTGTTGAGAGCTACCATGTGTCAAGTTGTAAGGATGCTCATTGTTCTTTCTCCACCCAATTCCAGATGTGGATGAGATCAGGAGAGTGACTCTGCCTATCAAGAAATAGATAATAAAGGTCAAGAATATTGTAATAAAGTTGTACAGTTATATTTTTTCTCCTCCCTCAGGATTTCCACATTGCTGTTAGAAAACTAGAAGGCAATTGGATATGATGGATTGGATATCTTCAGCTCTTCTTTCAGCTAACCAGCTATGAAACAATGTAACTATTAATCAACCACTTCAGTTGACTGAGGAAAATTGCTCTAGTATTTATAAAAGTACAATCGTATATCTATCTATTATTAAGCAATAGGGAAAGCAGTTGTAAAATTCCTGCTTATATTTATTTCATTGGAAATTAGCAGTAATAAACACAAAATAGAAAAGGGTGAGGAAAAAAAGGAAACGGTGAGATAAACAAGAGTATCCAACTGATTTATAATCTAAGGTAAAGCATGGAATTTTTTAATGAAATGTGACATGCACAACTCACTAGACTCAATGGGGTAGATATTCAAACATTAGCTTATTTCTAAGTTAGCTGGATAAACATATGCAGCTAACTTAGATGCAATATTCAGCAGAATGACCAAGCTGCTGAATATATGTGTTATATTTGGTGGCCTGTGGCATGTTCCTTCTTCACCTCAATGGGTCTCCTGTCCTGCATTGTTGTGTGTAGTGTATGATGGTGCTTCCTGCATTCCTGTTTCTTGCCTCATCTCTCCAGCCCAGCCTTGCACCCATCTCTCCAGCCCAGCCTTGTTTCATCTCTCCAGCCCAGCCTTGCCCCATCTCTCCAGCCCAGCCTTGTTTCATCTCTCCAGCCCAGCCTTGTTTCATCTCTCCAGCTCAGCCTTGCCCCATCCAGCCAGCCCAGGATTTCCTCATCTCTCCAGCCCAGCCTTTCCTCATCTCTCCAGCCCAGCCTTTCCTCATCTCTCCAGCCCAGCCTTGCCCCATCTCTTCAGCCCAGCCTTGCCCCATCTCTTCAGCCCTGCCTTGTCTCATTTCTCCAGGCTGTCCTGCGTTTGTCTTATCCAGTTCCTTTTGCCTACCGGCCTACCCTCCTATATCAGTCCTGCTCCTTGTCTCCCATCCTCCCTTCAGACTGACATCTGGTCTTGACTTTTGCCAGGACATTGACCATTCTTGTTTTCTGCTTGCCTCTGACCTTTGCCTAGACACTGATTATTCTTGTTTGCCACCTGCCTCTGACCCTAGCCTGGCCCTGAATAATCGCCCTTGCCAATTCCACAGAGACTCTCACCTAAGACTTGCCGGCCCCCGGAAACCAATGGCTCAACCTAAGAGGAAAGGGGTTGGTGTAGGTGTAACTCCAGTCCAATCTCTTTCCTGCATAGCTCAGCCAGATGTTGATGATGGTCTACAGGGCCTACTCCGAAGGCTGAGCCAACCTTACCACAGCAGCAAGGGTCCACATATCTTACAATATACATATATATCTTAGCTATAACCATCTAAGTTAAAGCTGATCTATGGCAGGTCATATAATTTATGTGGCTAAGACTGAATATCGCTAGTCAGCAACATAACTTATACAGCTAACTCGCTCTCTTCCAGTCTGCCCACTAGTACACACCCACAACTTATGCAGCTAACATTTTAGCTTCATAAGTGATTTATGTGGTTAAGCAGTAGTCGCTGAATGTAGGCACATATTCAATGGCCGCTGCTTAACCTCATAAGCTATACTTAAGTGGTTAAATAGTGCTGAACACATTTTAAATATTGACTTCAGTATGGTCTCCAGATTAGTCTAACTCTGATATGTAGTATTTAAATGTGCATATTACTGAAGCTGATAAGGGCTATGCCAGAGGAGCATTGCTTCTAGAAAGAGAAAATCATACTTTTGTGCAATAGACAGAAATAAAGGTTAACAAACAAAAAAAAAATAAGGTCATACCTTTTGATTAGACTAACAATACATTTCTTCATTAGCTTTTGGGTCACGAAAAAACACAAACCAACAAGAAAGCTGCTCATTCACTACTCTCAATTTATAATTTTAAGAAAAAAGGAGACAGAAAGGATCTGTTGGTTTCAAATGTGTGCCCCCTTTTCTAAGCTCCCTTTTTTTTAAGACTTACAGATTATAGCATTCGTTAATAAAGAGAAATCTGTCTAGCAGATGTCCAGTGTACATCGGAATTAGTACAGTACAGTAGTTTAATTTTATCCTGTGGTAGGGAAGGGGGTCAAGTGTTTGGTGAAACACAGAAATTACAATAGTGTCACTAGGGGCTGGCTAAAATGGTTTACACTGCTTATCAACCGCTAATAGGTTTTGTCCATATGTTCAATTAAGGGTTTATTCCATAGAAATCTATTAGACATAGATCCTCATAGAAGTGGTACATTACTTCAAAGACATGTTTAAAGTCCTTGTGAAAATTTGCTGCTAAAACATGAGTTTATTTTTGCATGAAAGGAAAGCAAAATAAACATGGTGGAAAACTGTGCAACCAGCTTTAGTTCTTTTTTTTATTATTATTGGTGATTGTAGTCAAAGTTCCTAGTCTTGGCATATAAGAATTTGTAGTGTGCTAACTCAGAATGTGCAACAGACAGGACAGCCTGATCTGTTCCACATTTATCTTGAACCCCCTTGACTGTGAAGATGCTGAGGAGGGAAGGGGGGGGGGGGGGGTGGGGGTTGGAGGAGAAGGGGAATGGTGTTGTACCACATATTTATGACTAAAGAAACATAACCACTCACTGTGGTTCTCTTTATGAAAGGGTGTTCATCCGGGAGACTCTATTGGCCAGCCAGGTATTGTGATACAAAGTAAAAGAGGGAGAAGAGGATTTTCTATGTTCTGGTATCAGAGGGAAAAGAAGACCTATTAGGAACAGGGAGAAGTCCCAGTTTCCATGCATCTTACTGTAACCCGCTTGGATCATTTGTACATGAGTGGGCTGTAAATGTAACAAATAAATAAATAAGTACTTGAAAGAAATGCATTTTTGT
The DNA here is from genome assembly GCF_901001135.1 of Rhinatrema bivittatum. NCBI lineage: Eukaryota > Metazoa > Chordata > Amphibia > Gymnophiona > Rhinatrematidae > Rhinatrema > Rhinatrema bivittatum. The sequence continues at coordinate 514,551,126 of NC_042616.1, forward strand.
TTTCTTCTTGTCTATTGAACATTTGGTGAACTTTGTTTTTCAGTCTTTCCTACATTTTTATCAGCTTTTAATTTGTCTCCATGAAGTTAGCAAGTAGCACATTTAATCTAATCTAATCGGAGAAAATTATTTTTCACTCAACGCACAATTAAGTCCTGGAATTTGTTTCCAGAGGATGTCGTTAGTGCAGTTTGTGTAGCTGGGTTTAAAAAAGGTTTGGATAAGTTATGGAGGAGAAGTATATTAACTGCTACTAATCAAGTTGACTTAGGTAATGGCCTCTGCTATTACTGGCATCAGTAGCATGGGATCTTCTTAGTGTTTGGGTACTTGCCAAGCTCTTGTGGCCTAATTTGCCTCTGTTGGTAACAGGATGCTGGGCTTGATGGACCCTTGGTGTGACCCAGCATGGCAATTTCTTATGTTCTGATATTCAGCTGCCACCTGGGTCTACTAGTTAGCTGGATATACTTATCTAGTTAATTAGTGCTGTCAATTAATATACCCGATTATCTTAAAATTATCCGGATAAGTATATCCGGCTAACTTTAAGACAGCCCTATTGGCCTGACCTGAATTAGCCAGAAAAAAACGGCTTTCAATAAATGTCAAGTTAGCTGGTTAACTTATCCAGCTAACTTGCCTTCTCCCTGATTCAACCATTCCCCGCCCCCGTCTTAGTGTTGCGTCTGTCGCTGCTCAATGCCCTCACTCCGCCCTCTTTACCTCTGTGGCGACTCCCTCCGGGTCTGATGGATGGTTAGCTGCCGCGACGTCTTCTTGCCGTCTCCCTCCGGCGTCCCCGGACCGGCTCAATGCTGTGGATCCGCCATGTTGCCTGATGACGTAGGACGCAAGTGCACGCTCCGATTGATGTACCAGCAAGGGCGCAAACCTCGGGGGCATCCCCCTGAGATGACGTCATCCACTTCCAATATAAAAGGTCTCAGTATTCGCTAATGAATCGAGTTAGCAAGGGGATTGCTTCTGCTTTACTCCCAAGCTACTCTGCCTCCTCGGACTTACCAGGGGTACCTGCTCCTCGGGGGCCTCACTCTCTTTTCTTTATTTCAGATTGCATATAGGAACTGGTACTTGCTCCTCAAGGGCCCATGTTCCTGAACAGTCTGAAGATTCTCTACTGCCTGGAAGCTATCGCAGATACAGACTTTTGTGAATTACCATCGCTCTCTCACAGCTTTCCCTGGAACCAGATACTTGCTCCTCGAGGGCCTAACTCTTTCCAGCTACTGAGCTTCCTTAAGCCCTTATGTGAGTTGGTCATCCAGTTCTGGCTATGAACACAGCATACCCTGTCTACTCACTATCTATAGTTTCTCTACTGCTCAGCAACCCTGGGATCGCTGTTCCAGTACCTGAGGGACTTCAGCCCTGCCGGGCATATCAGCTCACTACTGCCACCTCTGGTGGTTCTACTAACCTGTCTAATAAAAGAATTATCTGTGTCTGTCTCCATACCCAAGCCTAGACGGTGGTCCCTCTCAGGACATCCTCCTGGAGGCGCAGTCATCTGCCATCGGCCCAAGGATCCACCTATCTACATTCCTCTACAGCTGAGTGCCCTCTCCAAGCACTCTGCTGATAACAGATTGCTACTCCTTCCCCATCAGGAGCCTTCAGCAACAGATTCATAACAGATTGCTACTCCGTAGTCTAAAACCTAACAGACTGTTTACTATTCCCTCTACAGGAGCTGATCATAACAGATTGTTAACTCCTCCCTCCAGAGGAGCTGATTCATAAGGGTGCTAACTCCTCCCTTCTGCAGGAGTAAAACCTAACAGATTGCTAACTCCTCCCTTCTTGAGGAGTAGAGCATAACACTTAGCCAGCTAAAAACTTAACCAGATAAGTCACTTACTTGGCTAAGTGTTGCCCCCAAACCGTAGCCAAATATTCAGTGTCGCCACTTAGCTAGATAAGTGTTATTTATCTGGCTAAGTGCTGTTTTACATATCAGCATCTTTATTTACAGATATTGCTGTGGTGCAAACTAGAAAATCTTGCAAAAAAGATTCTTGGAACTCATATTGCATTAGGCCTACCATTATAACAAGTGTTGGGTGTGGGCTTGCTGGTCAGAAAGCCATGCGTGAACTGAATTATAATATAGTAAACTCTCCTGAATCAAAACAGAACTAACTCAAACAGTAAAAACCCTACCTAAGAAACGGCAACACTGCAAATATTACTCCAGATCCTAAACACCAATACACCACCTATTAGAAAAGCAAAACAAGATAGGCTGCCATAGATCCCTACACAGAAAATATATGCTAGTAAAATACCTCATCACAGTCATACATGCAGATCACAGTCAGAAAGAAGTGATCATAAAATATAAATAGAAACATGCAGTTGGATATTGATCCAAGTCAGACACCATATTTCATTCAATAATAGAAAAACAGAAATATCAGCATTCCTCACAAAACAAACAATAAAACCATAAAATATAAAACATCATAAAGTAAACCCATACTAATAAGAATAAATATTTCAAAACAGGTGTTGAATAGAATAACATCCAATAATTAATAGAGATGTAATTCGGCCGAACCTTTTGGTTCGGCCTTTGCTATCGGCCCGCCGCGGGAAATTTCATTTTACCACTGTTCGGGCTGAATTTATTTCATCTGTCCCCGAAACAGTGCCTGAAACCCGCCCCAACCCTTCAGATTTAAAAAAAAACCCCAAAAAAACCCCAAACTCACCCCAACCCTTCAAATTTAATTAATTGCAACCCCCCACCCTCCCAACCCCCAAAGACTTGCCTAACCCCCCCCCCCCCCCCCCAAGACTTACCAAAAGTCCCTGGTGGTCCAGCAGGGTCTTGGGACCAATCTCCCCTTCTCGGGCTGTCGGCTGCCACTAATCAAAATGGCGCCGATGGCCCTTTGCCCTTACCATGTGATAGCGGCTATCGGTGCCATTGGTCAGCCTCTGTCACATGGTAGGAGCAATGGACGGCCGGCGCCATCTTAAAAAATGGCATGGGCCATCCATTGCTCCTATCATGTGACAGGGGCTGACCAATAAATCAACAAAATAACATCATATGTGTGAAAACTAGATAAATTTTTGTTTTTTATTATTTTAATTATTTTTATTGTTTTTATTATTTAGTTTATTTATGATTTTTATGAGCGGGAATCTCATAAAATGCTCAATTTTAGCAACAGTAGCTTATTCAAAGCTTTAAGCAGTCTGACTCTTTTAGACTGTAACTGTAAAATTTTTTAATCATTGATTCCCGTTCATGAAATGAAATGTGGGACACAATAGACTTTTTTTTGCTTGTGATATCAAGCCGAATGTACCTTCAACAAATTTGTTTAGAATTGACTTTGTCGCTGTAATAACAGATGTGGAAGAAATTGGAGCTATCACTCTGTTTTAGAGCTGTCGCCGCTCTGTTTTACACTTCACTTGAGAGGCAGTTGGCAGGAGGGGAGATACTGATGGCCTGCATGGCCTTTTCTTGCGTGACGTGGGTGGGAGGAGAGGTACTGGTGGCCTTGCTTGGCCTTTAATTACACTCCATGAGAGGGAGAAGAGATGTCGGCAGCCTTGCTCGGTCTTTAATTGTGTACCGTGGGAGGAAGAAGAGATGCTGTTGGCCTTGCTCTACCTTTAATTGTGCACCGCAGGAGGCAGAAGAAATGCCAGCGGCCTTGCTCAGCATTTAATTGCGTGGCGTGGGAGGGAGAAGAAATGCCAGTGGCCTTGCTTGGCTTTTATTTGTGCACCACAGGTGGAGGGCTGAAGAAGGAGACTTGAGGTACAGGCTGTTGCTGCAAGAGGGAAGGGGAAGCTCAGGCAATTTCTCATAGTGTAGCGCCACCATAGACTGTGGCGTGAAACCACAGCTCTTTCAGGCTAGATAAAAGATGTGTTGCTGCGCTGGACTGGAAGGATAAACTCCAGACAATTTACGAACATTTTAACCCTCCATCTGGCTTCTGTACTGTCTGGAGAAAATCTGGACAGTTGGCAACCCTATCCAGGGCTGGCGTTAAATTTGCCATGTTAAAAAGGGTGCGTTGGTCAACCAGTGATTTTTTTGCATTGGGGGTAATAGCTAATAGCCTCATCTACATAGCATTTACATGTGATGAGCACTATTTGCTACACATTTGTTTGGACATGCAATTTGGACATGCTAATCCCCCTATTGCATCAGGTATTAGTATAGCACTAGGCTGAACGCACTATATTGCATCACCTTCTAGGTGTGCTGTATGCCCTCCATGGGCTTTTCTTTGTGGGAAAAGAGATGCCCTCTGCTGGAGGTCTAGATATATGTGCTACCTTGGGCAATGGGAAGATAAAGTTACTTGCCCAAGTCATAATAATTAAGCAACACTATTTGAACCCTGGCTATCCAGGTTTACAGTATGCTGCTGTAACCAGTAGGTTACTCTTACACTATCATACTAGGGAGATCATGTGGCCTGTTTGCTAGAATAATGGATTAGAGGCCTGACAACCTGCATTCAATACTTTCTTCCATTGATGTTGCGCTGGAGGTGGACCCTTGGCCTGGTGCAGGATTGGTACGGCCTTCTGGTCGGATCCAGAGAGCGCCTGCCACCAGGAGGTGGAGCACACAAGGTGACAGAGGCTAGCTGGAGCTTCACCAATAGCAATCTGGGGTTTCTGCAGGTTGAGCCCTTGGGTACGCGGACCGCCTGGGCTAAGGTGGGCCTCGGAGGGTCTCCCAGAGAGGTAGTGGAGAGGTGTGCCCACCATGAGCAAAGGTGCGCGGCTGATGAGGAAAGGATGAACTAGACCTGAACAAGGATCACCGAAGACCTCTGGAAGGAAACAGGAAAAAGAAGTCCTCTGGGCGAGATAGGCAGCGCCTATTGGTCTAGTTTGAGGTAGGCCACGGGCAGCATCTGAGCAGGTTGGTCTGGTGGTCACAGGAGGACCGAATATAATATCTGAGTGGAGCGCAAGGGTCAAAGCCAGGGTATCCGTCCGAGGATGGTCAGCCAAAGCAAGGGTCAGTTCCGAGATCAGTCCGAGCGTAGTCAAAGGCAAGCAGAGGTCAGTTCCAGATGGTGGTCAATGTGGTCAGGCAAGCAGGGGTCAGGTCCAGGCAGCGGTCAAACGTGGTCAGGCAAGCAGAGGTCAGTACCGTGTATCAGTCTGAGAAGGTATTACCAGAGGAGGAACGTGGAGCAGGAATCAGACAGATGCTGGGACACAGGAGCACTGGAACAACACAGGAACGCAGGAGCACTGGAACACAGGAATGTAGGAACGCAGGAACACTGGAACAGAGACTGGATCAAGGAACTCAGGAAAAACACAGGATCAAGGAAAGTAGGACAGGAACTAGCTACAGTTCCTTTAAAGGGCCGCGGGATCTGCACGCGTGCGCCTAGGGGCGTGGTCTCGGCATGGGAGGACACTGAGGACGTGCGCAATGCTTATAGGGTGACCCTGAGGTAGAAGGCTTGGAGCCGATGCGGAGCGCCAGGGACGGCAGTGGCTGGCTGCGACAGCGGGGGACGCCGGAATGGGACCTGTCGGACTGCGGACCAGGTGAGCAGGGCTGTCAGCGGTGGGACCGCGGATGGGACACGCAACAATTGACACCCCTTGTAACTATAGAGGACAATGAAATATGTATTGAAGTGTAATAATGTTGGTAGTCTACTGCAGGTGACTTACCAAATTTGCCAGATAGCACAATATTGGCTGATTTTTTTTATCTACTAAGCGAAATTATCACATAGTATTTTACCATGTTAATTGTAGTATCAAAAGTCTGTTTTGCAAAGAGAAAAACACAGGTTCTTAATTTAACAGCAACTACATAATCAGGGACAAGTATAAAAATTGACCATCAATGGCACATGTGTAGATAGCGCTGCTAGAAAATTATAAAGAGCTACTTGAAAGTGAATAAAAAGGACCAGAAAGTGTCAGAGGAGGATAAGAAGGCATGGTAGAAAAGAGATAGCAGAGAGGAAGGGAGAAAGAGAAGGACATACGGGAGAGGGAGGATACAATAGAAATGGAGGGATCCCTTGCCTCATCCTTAACTGGTGGATGTAGAAGTGGCATCAAAGGCAGCAAGTAATACAGGGCTATGTGGAAATTAGAGTAGAAAGACAGCTTTTTTTTCTGGGTCTCGAGATCTCCATTTTATAGATCAGCTATATAGAGCAAAATGGTGGAACATACATACATTTTATATTTTTTGCAAAGCTTAACAGTTCTGCTGTTTACTAAGTTATTGTTACCTTATAAGTAGGCTTATTTTTAGATCTGCTCCTAGACACAGTCAGTCATAACACAGTGCAAGCAGTTTTTTATTGTGAAAAACATGATAAAGTATTACAAAGTATTGCATCCGTATTGCAAAGGTGCACGGCATGAAATGACCAATGAAATCTAGAATGGAAGAAAAGGGCTTAGGTGCATGGGGGATTAAGTGATTGGGTGAAAGTCTTTGATCAGTTCTATGATTAGACAAATTGTATGATAGAAAAAAATAAGGATGTGATGAAAGGAAACTTGTTATCAAATAATAACACATTTGATTGGTCATATATTCTTTTAAAGAGAAATTAGAAATATATTAGCCCTTGTCTAAGATGTACAGAAATGGAGATGGAGAGAGCAACTTGCCATTGCCAAGAGATATTGTTTTAATTTTCCCTTTGAATAAAAACTATAAATATGAAGAGATGTTTTCTTGTAAGTAGAATTGCTTTTATTTGCTAGATAAGTTAGACAAACTGAAAGTTGCCCGATGGAGATGAGGCATATATCCAGGGTCCTCTGGCAGCTGCTATTAAGCTGCTGGGGTCTTTTTAGACTGTAAATCTGACAGACCCAAGATCTGCAGTATCCTTTTTTGGCACCAAGGAGAACAACCTTCTTCTTGACCAGGGCCTGGAGCACTGCTTAGAGTATAATCCAGCAAGACATCCATGGTGGCCAAAGATAAATTGTGAAATGATTGAGCCACACATTTCATCAGTTTTGGAAGAAGGAATGAGAGATTCTGGCATACTATGAACCACTATGAAAGAAGATACATGGACTGCAAAAGACCACTCAGGCAGACCGTTTCTAAAATAGTGGCTTATCCTATCTAAACTGGAGGAGGAAGACCACGCTCCATGCTGTGCCATGGAGGAAAGGCTAAAGGGCATCCTGAAAGCTAAAAAGGACAAAAACACAGTAGAGTGCTTCCAGGCCTGGAAATCCTGCCTCTCCATTGACTGCTTGTTGAAGGTTCCTTCCTTTGCTGTTCCTGGGTTTTTTTCTTTCCTTTCCCTGTCTTTTTCTTTATTACTGCTTTCCGGCTCCCTTTTTCTTTCTTTCTCTGCCCTTCTTCCTCTCTTTGCCTCTGAAAGAAAACAAAATGTTGATTTTTACTGTGTAGTTTCAGATGGGAAACACAAAACAAAATAACAATGTCATAGAGATTTCCTTCACATTTAAAAATGACAGTGCATCCCTATTTCTCATTAAGAATAGTTATCATTTTTGAAAGCAGAAACTCTATGGAGATATTTTTTGTTTTATATATCTATTTATTTATTTATTTGTTTTTAAAATGCATATGCTGCTTACACTTAGTTCTACGCATTTGAAATTATATTCCCTTCCTCTTAAGTGTTAGATGCAATAGACTGTGGATTATTTGCAGATTTCTCAAGTGACTGAGCTACATAGGGCACTTATTTAAAATAAACTTCTATGACACCATTTTGAATGGAGATGCATCCTCATTCTTCATATGTGAAAATGTAGGACAAAAATATGGCAAAGACTAAGTAACCTACCATCAAAAAGATATCTTGACCAAAGATACTGATACAGTATAGCAATTATCTAATGTTAAATAAAATCATTTCTAAAAAAGTCTCATCATACCTGTATAAATTAGGGACCGCAAATAAAATTTGTGCATGTAAAAAAAGTGGTGCGCCAGGGACCAACATTTACATGAGTAAATGAGCAAGCAATTTACGCATGCAAATGTGGCACTTTAAACAACTCACCTCAACTCAAAAGAGAGCCATTTCACTAGGAAGCCCTAAACTCTGGAACACCCTCCCAATCGAACTCAGAACACAAAAAAACTTAAAAACTTTCAAAAAAGATCTAAAAACCTGGATGTTTACCAAAGCCTACCAACTCATCCAATGACTCTAAAACACCACTTCCTTCCTACTGATCCTATGCAAACATGTGGAACCAATACAAGAAAGTAATATAACACATAACCGAAACCTGTATAGCTTGACATCCGAACTATGTTTATAAAACCGACAATATCTATGTTAACAATCACAAGAACCTTTTGGAAACTCTGTTAAATATCGAAACTTTGTAAACCGTTGTGATGGCGAAACCGAACGACGGTATATAAAACTCGATAAATAAATAATTAAAATATTTACCTCTGCTTAATATCAGGATTAAGTGATTGCGAACATTGTAAATGTGAAAAAATGAATGGGTGGCGGGTCTGGGTGAAATGGGGGGACTTCAGGCTGAAGATCCAGGAGGTTCTTCATGAGCTGCAGATGGACTGGGCGAACTGGTAGACCAATGGTAAAACTAGATATTTCATTGCCACTTTCATGTTTGAAAATCTCCTCACCTATGGTGTAAAAGCAAACTTACAGGAAATAAATGCATCTAAATAACACAAATAAAATCTACTGGCAAAGCCCTTTAAAATTTGAAATATAAATATGTGGGTATATCATTTTCACACACTTATCCAGCTATATTACAATTTATCTAGCTAAGTAACAACAGGAGCCACTTAGCTGGATACATCTGAAAAACACTACTTAGATGGACAAATAGCACTTTTCAGACTTATCCGGCTAAGTGCTGCTATTTTCTGGATAAGTCCAAACTTGCATGGCCCGTGGTTATTATATATGTGAGCATTTGTGCACACATAGGTACTCGTATTTTATAACCTGCACATATCGTATCCACGCAGGTTATATAAAACAGTGGCACATTTGTGTGGGCCCATGTACAAGCATAAATGGGCAAACACAAGCAGTTTTGAAAGTTGTCCTCAAAGAAGGCTAGGATGGGGGGAGGCAATGAACAATTCTGAATTGTGTTCTGAAAGAGAAAGAAAACAGCAGAGTTATCGTGGACCTGAAGTGAGATAACACAGGGTTATTCTGGAGCCCCATTGCATTGCCTGAGGGTAGATAATTTCCAGTGCATTCAATACACTTGATAACAATAAAACAGAGTGCAGTTTCAGTAATACAATCTTTTTTTGAATATTTGGAAAGCCCAACATATATATATATATATACATACATACATACAAAATTATACACATATATATACGTACTTATATTGGCATATCTTTGAAAATCTGCCCCTAAATTGACCTCACTGATATCAAATAACATTCACATTAACACTAATGGGAGAAGTTAAAAAGACATATATACATGTGAGCACAAAGGACAACAAAAATTACCAAGAAAAAAGGGGGGAAAAAAAAATCACAAAATTGAAAGATAAAGAAAAAAGGAGAAGAAACCCCAAAAAACTATTAAAAGGGTCTCAACAGACTGTAAAGTTATTAAGAATTCAATAGGAACTTCAAAACATAATCCAAATATAGTTCAAACAACTCAAATTGTAGTTGTTTCAGACAAATCAACCCATTTTTCTTCAGAGAAACCCATTTTGCCAAACCAAGCTTCTTTAGGAATATCCATATA